>NW_007726338.1:748785-803390 GCF_000696425.1 Galeopterus variegatus | reverse complement strand
GGTACGGGGGGGACACTGGGGGTTGCGATCCGTTGCCGGACACAAAAAAAAAAAAAAAAAAAAAAAAAAAAAAGATGTGCTGTGGCTCACCCAAGACCTCATGCCCAGTAGGGGGCAGAGGCTGGGTCAGCAGCCCGCCTACCCTGTGTGCTGGACTCTGCACTACCGCCTTTGATACAGAAAGGGTTAAATATGTGCCCATCTTGCAGATGAGGAAACTGAGGCCCCGAGAGTAAGGTGGCCATGGTGAGGGGGAGGGTCTAGCAGGTCCCTATGGAGAGAAAGAGCAAAGGCAGCTGGGGTTCGAAGACATCTACACAGGCCTGCAGAGGTCATGAGGCCAGGATCTGGGGATATTATGCCCCTGCTCAGTTCCCAGCAGTTTGGGCATCTGCCTCGTCCCATGGCCCAAGAGCTGTCTTCTGTGGAGCACGCACTGTTCTCAGGGCACTGTGATAAGCATGTTACAGGTTTTATCTCATGGAGCTGTACAACAACTCTGTGAAGTTCCAGTTTCCAGAGGAGCAAACAGGCTGAGAGAGGCGAGGTCACTTGTCCCGGGTGGCAGAGCAGGGTAGAACTCAAGGCTGAGTCCAGAGGTTGTGCCCTTCACCCCTCAGTAAGCATTAGTGTGCCCACTTCACAGATGAGAAAATGGAGGTTAGCAGTAGCCAAGATTCACAACCCCCCTCCCCCACCACTGGCCAATGAAAACCAGAAAGGGTTTGGGGTCTCACATACTAACTAGCCACATAGCAGCTGGCTGCTTTTCCTTTCTCTTAAATCTCCTCTCCAACTCCATGTGGTCCCTTCATCCATCAGGGATCTGGACTTTGGGGAACGGATCCTGTTCAGCCAAGGAGAGTAGGGCAACAGTGTTGGGGGTAGGAGCTTGGCTCTGCCCTGCCCAGGTTTGACACCCCCACACCCCGGCTGGGCCAGCCTTAGCAGGTCGCCAAACCTCTCTGTGTGGAGCCTGATATGTCAGGGATAATAGGAGCTGTCAGGGTGGTGCATGAATAAATGAGATTGCACAGGCCAAGTCATTTGTGCAGTAATACGAGCTGTGCTGTTATTGTCCTTTTGTGATTTCATAGAATTTGATCATCTCCCCTGGTAACCTTGCCTCGTTCCCAGCTAGAGGACTCTGGTCTGTCTGTTCTGTTTCCTCCTGTGGTTGCCTCCTGCTAAGGAGGAGAAAGGGGAGGACAGCCATGCTCTTCTAGTGCAGCGGGGGTATGACGTGTGTAGAGAAAAGCACGTGTCGCAGAGGGAAGGAGTGTCACAAGTCCACCCCTGGTCCTGTGCCCAGATCCAGAGCAGAACATTCCCAGCCCCCATGCTCCCTCCTGGTCACCACCCCTAGGGGTCATTAGCCATCATCCTGCTGCTCAGGCTGGTGTCGGCACTTTTTGTTCTTTATAGTAAGGAAAATTTTTAACAGCTTTCTGGAGATGTAATTCTCATATTATACAGCCCCCATTTAAAATATGTAGTCAATTCTAGAATACCTCAAAAAGAAATACACCCATTAGCCATCTCCCCCACCCTCCCACCCCTGCAACTGCTACTCTACTTACTTTGTGTCTCTGTGTATCTGTCTATCCTGGACATTTCGTGTAAATGACATCATACAATACGTGGCCTTTTGTATCTGGCTGCTTTTTTACTTCACTTAATGTTTCAAGGTTCATCCATATTGTGGCATGTTTCAGTACTTCATTTCTTTTTATGGCCAAGTAATATTCCACTGTATGGATATACCACATTTCACTTATCCATGCATCAGTTGACAAACATTTGGGTTGTTTCTACTCTGTGGCTGTTATGACTAATGCTGCTATGCAGTTCATTCATAGGTTTTCAGTTTTCTTGGGTAATATACACAGGAGTGGTATTGCTGGGTCGTGTGGTAACTCTGCCTTGAACCTTTTGAGGACCTGCCAGACTCTTTTGCAAAGCGCCAAGCCAGCAGACTACTGCCCTGAATCCAGAACAGCCAAACCAGGGTTTCCTTGCCTGGGGTTGGGGGATGGGCCTCAGACACACTCTGACCCCCAGAACGGGATACAAATCCCATGTCTCTGTTTTAGAAACAAATGCCCAGTACATCTCCTGGATTCTCAAAAATACCTCGAGCTCCCAAATCCTCCTGCCCAGTCTACAGGTTAGAGGAGGAGACAGATAAATGAGGTATATTTCAGCTCTGTCTCTTAACTCTGAACTGTTCTTGTGGGGCTTATTAGGGATGAAAATACAACTTGATATGTGATGCCATCTGACACCAGCTGTCTTTTCTTACTCTTTTCCTGGTGTTTCTCTTTGGAAAGCAGCAAGGAGAACTTCAACAATGTCCCTGATCTGGAGCTCAACCCGATCCGATCCAAAATCATCCGTGCCTTTTTCGACAACAGGTGGGCTCTTTTCCCTGAACTGTCCTGGTAGCAGGCAACTTTGTGTTTTGTAACTTCTTATGGTGCACATGTGCTCAGAACAGCCCTTTAATTAAATGCAGATAAGAGGGGATGGTGTCAGGTAGGGGTTATGAGCACATGTTTGGGGTCAGACAGTTCTGGATTCATAGCTGGGTGACCTTGGGCTGCTCACTAGAGCTCTCTAGGCTTCAGTATTAGTTATCTGTGGCTGCATAACAAATTATTCCAAAACTTAGCAGTTTAAAACAATAAACATTATCACCATTTCTGTAGTTCAGGAATCCAGGTGCAAATTAGCTGGGGTCTTGGGCTCAGGGTCTCTCATAAGCTTCAACCAAGGTGTCAGCTGGAGCTGAGGTCTTATCCCAAGGTTCAACTGGGGGAGGCTCTGCTTCTGTGCTCAGGTATCTCATGGGCCTCCCTGCAGGGCTAATCACAGCATGGCAGCTGGCTTCCTTCAGAGTGGGACAACTGAGTAGAAGGGTGGGGGCCCAAGGTGTGGTAGTCACCATCTTTTTGTAGCTGTATCTCAGAAGTGATATCCCATCACTTTTAGAAGTGAGTTACTAGGTCACCCCACAGTTGGTGAGAGGACAACACAGGGGCATGACTACCAGGAGGCAGGGATCATTGGGGCCATGTTGGGGACTGCCTCAGTTTCCCTGTCCATAACATGGAGATAATAATAGCACCTGCCTCACAGGGTTGCCATGAGGGTGCACTGAGATGATGTATGTTAGAGCTCTGGGGGCTTACAGAGAAATATGCACCTAGGGCCGGCCCTGTGGCGCACTCGGGAGAGTGCAGCGCTGGGAGTGCAGCGATGGTCCCGCCGCGGGTTCAGATCGCGATTCCCTTACCGGTCACAAAAAAGACAAAAAAAAAAAAAAAAGAAATATGCACCTTGGCCAGCGTCCCAGAGCTCATGCCCCCAAATGTCCATTGTTGTTTAAGTTGAAAGACTCAGGTGACCGGGATGGAGACTCAGTGTCTGAGGTTCCGTGGAGGGGGTGAGGGTGGGTATGCCCTACCCAGGCTGCCAGGCTCTGTGGACAGACACACCATGGCCAGTCAGTCTGTCTGCTCTGGTGTCCCCATGTCTGCAGAAATGCTGAGAAACAGGGAGGATAGGCAGAAAGAGGAAGGAAGGGGACAGGCCTGTTGTGACAATTAGACTGATGGGGACTTCTTGATGGTTTTGAGTTGTGCAAGCATGTTCCACTCAGCTCTGGTTCTGTTAGGGCTGTGGGACCCTGGGCAAGATGCTGGGCCTCACCTGGGACTGTGACTGCTGGTGTTGGGGTGGGGGATACTCAGGCTGCCCCAAAAGATGCAGAGGCCTTCTTCCAGGTCCTGAGGGTGAGGCCTAAGGAGGGAGTGACCAAGATTAAGCAGGCAAAGCAGGGAGAGAAGGTGCTCCAGGGGAACAGAACTGCATGTGCAAAGGCCCTGTGGCACATGGAGCTTGGGAAGCATGAGTGGCAGAGGGGGGAGGCCTGGCTGGAGCACAGAGAGGCTGGGCATGGGGACAGGTGTGGGGAAGGCAAGGCTATGTTGTGCAGCACCTGTAGACCATCAGGAGGGGTCTTGACTGTAGCCTAGGAGTGGAGTTGGAGGCACTGATGGGTTTCAAGTTGAGGATGTTGGAGGTGAACCAGGTTTGTACTTTGTAGATGTTGCTCTGGCTGCCAGTGGGTTGTAGGGGCGGAAATGGGGGACAGAAGCAAAGGACATATCATGAATTCCGGTCGCCCAGGCTTGGGCCAGAGCTGCCAAGTGGAGGTGGGAAGAAGTGCACACATTTGAGATCCTTGGGAGGAGATAGTGAGGAAGGGTTGGATCTGGAGGTAGAGGTGAGAGATCTGGCACCAGACGAATCTTAACAAGTCACACTTGCCAGTGAAGGTCTGTGGAGCTCAAGTGATTTGTGTGAAGTCACATAGTCAGTGGCAAAGACAGGAGTGGAATTCAGTGCCTCCACCCACGTCCTTTTCTCTGGGTGGCTGGCTGGTGCAGGGATGGAACCCTGGACCTTGGTGGTATCAGCTACACTATAACCAACTGAGCTAACCAGCCAGCCTGCCACCTCCCTATCAATCCTGCTTTTGCCTGAGGTATCTCAGAGGTGGGCAGTGCTGGGGTGGGCAGTGCTCAGAAGCCAGGGCCCGAGTGAGCCAGAGCTGGTTGGGGGGCTGCCGGGCAGCCAGGGGCGGACGCCAGGTCAGCATTGGGGACCCAGCCCTCTGTGGAGCAGAGCTGGAGTAGGAGCAGGACCCACGTCTCGCAACAGCCCTAGGGAATCTGAGGCTTAGGATAACAGTGACGGTAATGATACTGGTGAACCTGCTTCCCCAGGGGCCGCGTGAGCCAGCCTGGAGCTCGGGCCTTGCCAGGACTGGGAGGGAGTGCGGTCAGACTGGACAGGTGCACAAGGGCACTTCTGGGTGGATGAGAACATTCTGTATCCTGATGGGGGCTGGGTTCCAACTCGGGTCTGTCTGCCTTGAGATCCTAGACAGATCCAGGAGTTGTGTTTTTCGTGCTTAGGGTAGAATTCTGGTGTCTGCTGGGCTGTTCTCCATGAGTGGCTTGCTTGCCGGCTGCCTCTGTTGAGGGGACAGGGTGTGGGAGAAGGGGCTGAGCTGGTACCTCCCTCTGGTCAGAGGACGAGGGGGCACGCCCTGAGCCTGCAGCTGCCAGACTTTGGGTAGTTGGAGGTAGCAGCCTTCTCCCTACTTGGAGAGTCTGAAGTTAGGACAGAGTCATGGGAGGGCTGGCACAGGTGTGATGCTCCCTGAACGATAGAGGAAGGGACATCAGTCCATAGGGAATGTTGAGTGTCCAGAAGGCGGGCATTGAAACAAGTACCTGTGTCTGAGGAGGACCCAAGGCAGGGACAAGCCTGCAGGGACCCTGAGGGGAGAGAGGCAGGAAGGGGTGGCAGGGGCTGGGCTGGAGCGGGTGGCTGGGACTGGTCCTCTGGGGCCTGGAAGACCGAGTAGGGCTTAGGGGTTTCCCAGAGAGTTGGGGGGTGGGGTGGTGGCTCTTCAGAAGGGTGTTGAGCATGGGGGTTAACAGGCTCTGGTTTGTGTTTTGCAACGCTCATTATGGCTGCATGTGGAGTGCAGGGGATGGTGGCGGCTGGACCAGGCAGCTGCGGGGCCAGGATAGAAGAGGAAGGATCCCAGAGATGGGAGGAGGGAAGCTGGTGACTGACTGGATATGAGGGGGGCACGGGGGAGCCATGGGGACTCCCGGGTCTGGGGCTGAGGGCAGCTCACGGTGGGCCTGCTTTATGGAGCCAGCATGGGAAGATGTCCAGGGACCTCTTGGGCCTAGCAGGAAGTGGAGGGCAGTGGCCAGGGGTGAGGTAGTCAGAGCCTCCCCTGTAGGTCCTGGGACCTCATCCTCCAGAAGCTGCTTAGAGAAACCAGGTGGGGAGAATGGGAGGTGCCAGTGACTTCACAAGTGGCCCAGAAGTGACTGAGGAGGGAAGTTAAGGAGAGGGCTCGCCCTATCCTGGACCCAGAACAACTCAGAGGCCGCAGCTGGGAGCTGTGACTACTGGAGAAGGGCTTCAGTCACTTCCTGTACATTCCAAGACGGGGGCGAGGGAGCATTTCAGAGGAGGGGCTGGAAACGGAATTTTCTTTTCAAGAAATAGCCTAACCTTTGTTTTTAAGACACTTTGGTACAGGACTGTGAACTGAGAAGCTGGTCATGGGGGGCATTTTGAGCAGGGTTCGACCCACCTTCAGGGGCTCCACTCCTTACAGGATGATCAGAAAGTTAGCGGGGCAAAAGTACTGCTCTAGATCAGGCGTCTTTGCAAGAAGAACGAAGCTGCCGTGCTCTTGGCCTGGGTTGCAGGTGGGTCTTGCTCCAGGTGCTGAAGCTTCTTGTGTCTTGACCTTCTCAGGAAGGACACATGCCCTGCCTTCTGGGGCCTTTCACACTTTGCCTGGTGCTAATCTTCATCCCTCCTGCTGCAGCCTAAACTGCTTGGGAAGGATGTGTGAGCCAACCACAGCGAAAAGTGCCCTGGAGCCCAGTAAGACGAGGGGCTATTTTTATGCCCTGTAAATCTGGTCTATGCCCAACAGCAAGAACTTTGAGATTGTTAAGCAGTCTGTCGGGAAGAGCAGCGGGAAGCTTTGTAAGATAGAAGAGTTAACAGGAGACTGAATACTTTTCGAGACTGGGCTTCCTGAGTCTGGGGGAGGATTTCCTTGCCTCATCTTTCAGATTTGTAGTTTTATGATCCACCTTCCCTAATCCAGGCTTCTGATCCACCTCTTTCTAGAAAATCTCCTAGAAGAGAAAATTGGGAATAGAAAGATCTGGAAAGTGTGGCAGACACTTCACGGGCCCCCAGGTAGAACCCAAGTAAATTATCCAAACACTAGCCATGAGCTGTTAGCCGTCCTGGGCCTGCTGGAGAACTGTCCCTTTTCAAGGCCCATGGTGAGAAGCTGGGGCACCCTCAGCCTGCCAGCCAGATGGCAACCCGCCCCAGCAGCCATCAGACTCTCGTGGGTGAAGTCAGATACTGATAAGCGTTTGGTGACAGTGGGTCAGGAGCTTGTGTTTAGGGTCATCTCCAAGCCATTTTATCAACTACTGTTTTTCTCTGTCAGGACCCACGCCGGACAGCTTGTTAGTGTGCTCCTGCACATCTCTGAGCACCCACTGTGTGCAAGGCACTCTGCTGGGCATGGGGTGGACCCAGCATTACTTACATCCCTGAGCCCCACCTGGAACAGAGCACTTTCTTGTCCCCTCCAAAAAGCACATTGACAGGGACTACTTTGAGCCTGCATTAATGTATTAAAAACTTTCGATCGTTGGCAGACTTTGCACTTTGGTTGTAAACAAATTACCCAGACCTGCCTGCAGCTGATCACTGTACTAAAATTTTGAACCACTGATAGAGATCAGGGGTTCGTAAGCTTTTTTTTTTCCCCCCCCAGAAAAAAGGGTGGGAGAGTAATATTTTAGACTTTGCCTGCGGTCCCACATGGCCTCATGGTCTCTGTTGCAACTACTCAACTCTGCTGTTGTGGCACAAAAGCAGCCGTAGACAATGTGTAAATGAATGGGCATGGCTGTATTCCAATAAAATTTTATTAACGGACACTGAAATGTGAATATCATATAGTTTTCACTGGTCGTAAAACACTTTTTTTTCCCCCCGAAATCTTTTTTTCAACCATTAAAAAATGTAAAAACCCTTCTTAGTACGTGGGTTGTACAAAAACAGGCAGCAACAGGCTGGATTAGGCTTGTGGGCTATAGTTTGCAGACACTGAGTTAAAGGAAATGATCAGGAGATGTTCCTTGGGTAAGTTATTGAATTGCTTGGTGCCTCAGTTTCCCCATAATGAGTGCCCACCTGTGTGTGCCATAATACACCCACGCATTCCTCTGCCTGAGCCCTCATCAATAGCTGTGCAGTTGTCTGTCTCCCCCGAACCGCCCAGAGGGTGAGCTCTGTGAGGGCAGGGTGGGGGCTGGGCTTTAAGCTTCTGGGGGCCCCTAATGTCCCCGCGGAGCAGGTTCTTGGGAAACAGAACCCAAGGCAAGAACAGCCATCATGGGAGAAGCGTGTGCCCAGAAGGGCTGAGTTTTTGTAAGCTGTCCGTAGCAGAAGGATAAGATCCAGTTTTCAGTTTATTTCCAACATCCCCCTCATTGCTGCCTCAGGAACCTGCGCAAGGGACCCAGCGGCCTGGCCGACGAGATCGACTTCGAGGATTTCCTGACCATCATGTCCTACTTCCGGCCCATTGATACCACCCTGGACGAGGAGCAGGTGGAGCTGTCCCGGAAAGAGAAGCTGAGATGTGCGTGCCTCTGAGCCCCGCCAGCCCACACGGGCCTGGGCTGTGGCTCCACAAGTCCTTGGAAGGTGGGGCGTCCCTGCAGCAGGAGGGAGCTGAGGGGTCACCAGCCCGTGTCCCAGTGTTTCTCTCTCCTGAGTTGCACCTCAGCAGCCTCGTCATCATTTCTCAGCAGTTTGTGGCTTTCTAGGGCTAGAAGGGGGTTGTGGGGTGGATGTGGAAGGACAAGGTCCTTGGTTCCGACGGACCTGGGCCTCGATTCCGCCCCTTACACTTTGCGGCCATATGATCTTGAACTGGAAATTGGCTGTGCTCAGTATGAACACGCTGTGGTTCTGAGGACTCGGTAAGATCACAGGGACAGAGCCCTCTGCACGCGGGTGCTGCCCCCTGAAGCTGGTCCCTCTGCTCTCTCCTGCACGGGCTGTGCTGTGGTAGTTCCTTGGCTCAGCCTCCACCGTGTCCTGGCTCCAAGTGTGGTTAGTTGTGATCTTGGCCAGCAGTAGCATGGGGTCCCAAGATGTGGCCTTAGTCACATCTCCTTTGTTCTCTGTGGACTTTCCCATGACTCCTGACGTCCCTGTCTGCCTCACCCCAAGGCTCAGCCTCCTCATCAGGGAAATGTCAACATGGGGGCTTAGCTATGTTTAGCTCTGGAATGTGCACGTGGGGGCTGATGGGAACTGCCGGGGTTGGGTGTCCTGAGGCCCTCCTATGGCGCTCTGGACCAGGCGGGCGCCTGGCATTCCTCCAGCTGCCTATTTGCTCCAAGGGCCAGGTTGGGGGTCTCGGGGGCCGTGGAATTGGATGGACTTGGGTACAAACCCCTGGTTTCCTGTCTCTTAGTGGCGTGGCTGTGGGCAAGTATCTTAACTTCTGTGAGCATTAACAGGCAGCCCTGATCCCATGGGGTTGGGCAGGGATTAGAGGAGGAGACATTTGTGAAGGACTTTGCACTGATAAGTGCCAGTGCAGAGGACAGGGCGAGGCTCCCTGAGGCAGAGCTGGCGGAGGCGGGGGTAGTTCACCTCCCTGTGGGCTCCTCACGTCTGCTGGGCTGTGGGATGCCATGTCAGAGTTACAAGCCAGAGGAGACGCTAATGCCCCTGCCTACCCTTTGGTGGTCAGCTCAGATCAGCCAGGAGCCAGGATGCAGGCACTGTGGTCCATGACCTGCCACAGGGCTAAAATGATTGCACCGTCTTGGGTCTGTCAGGAATGATATTTTGAAATAGTAGCCATGTGGCCCCGTGTTAATGATGCTTATGTTGCATTATCTACCTTCACAGTGTACCAGGCAATGCTAACTCCACCAGCTCTAGCTCACCCAGCCCTTCTAAGACCATGAGGTAGACACTCTTGTTCCCATTTTACAGATGGGTAAACTGAGGCTCAGAGAAGTTAGGTCACTTGCCCAAGGTTACCTACCATGAAGTGGCCAGTCTGGCCCTACAGTTAGTTATTCCCTTTACCCTATGGCTTTGGCACTGAGGACACCAATCATGGTTTCTTTTGCTCCATTTGGAGATTTCAGAGTGAGGAAGCCCAGTGGAACAGGAGGACCTGGGGCTCCCTTGACTGAGCCCCTCTCTCTCCCCTGCTGCCCCCAGTTCTGTTCCACATGTATGACTCGGACAGCGATGGCCGCATCACCCTGGAAGAATATCGAAATGTAAAGTATGCTTCTCTGCCCTGTCCTGAGTTCCTGGTGCCTCCCCTGCCCTGTGACCTCGATGGGAGCCCAAAGTGACCATTTGTCTCTGCCCCACCTGGCAGGTGGTAGAGGAGCTGCTCTCAGGAAACCCACACATTGAGAAGGAGTCGGCGCGCTCCATTGCTGACGGGGCCATGATGGAGGCAGCCAGCATGTGTGTGGGGCAGATGGTGAGCAACCTGGGGGTAGGGGTGGGCTGGGGAGCCAGAAACCCCCAATCTGCACCTCTCTGGTTATGGTCTGTGTTTGTGGAAGGCCTTGGGGCAGGGGCTCGCCAGTCTAACCAGAGCCTGGCTGGAAGCAGAGCTCAGAAACCTCTCCCGGCTTTTCCCATTCCCGGGAGACTGTAGGTCCCAAACCCTGGAGAGCCATGTGAACCAGGGAAGCGCAGATCTCAAGGCCCCAGGCTGGCGGTCCAGGAGATCCCACTATGTAGCCTCCCTGGCCTCCGTTGGGCACTCACGGGCAGCACTTGGCACAGGCCTGCTCAGTGGTTGGTACAGGCTCGCTTTAATTCATTTATTTGTTAACGAATGACTCAGGCGATTTGTGGAGCTCTCTTTGGGGCTGAGGAGACCTGGTCTGGGATCAAGCCGGGGAGCTGTGGTGGGGGCCAGCGTGCAAATGAGCCAGAAGAGGGGGCTTGATCTTTCTTTTTTTTTTTTTTTTTTTGTCCTTTTTGAGACTGGCCGCACTGCGCTCAGCCAGTGAGCGCTGTGAGCGCATTGGTCATCCCTATATAGGATCCGAAACTGCCGCGGGAGCACTGCTGCCCTCCCAGCACTGCACTCTCCCGAGTGCGCCACGGGCTTGGCCCGAGGGGGCTTGATCTTCACAAGTACATTGCTTCGGAAATTTTTTAGCCTCGTTTTACTGGTGGGGAAACCGAGGCTCAGAGAGTGTAAAGAATTCTGTGGAGTCGCGATGGTTCCCATGCTGGGTGGGCTCCTTGTAGTGTGGGGCACAGCCTACCAGCGCCTCACTCAGTGGGTTTAAGCACCTGGGGACCACTCAGGCAGGCAGGTGACCATCTCCATGGATTTTGCTCCCTGTGGGGTTTGGCTGGTCCCACTGACGGTCTCATCTCTTTGCATCTATTAAAATGGCTGCGTCTCTAGACAACTTGGTGGCTTTGTGTTCCCCACAGCCCACAGTGGAGAGGCGTTTTCATGTCGGGTCCTACTGTGTGCCCCAATCCTGTCATTGGGGCTTCGAGGCCATGGCCAGGCCCGCGCCTGCCCCCACGGACAGGGGGCTCTGGTAATCTTCCTGGCCTGTACATTTTACCTGTCTCCTTCTCGGGCCCAGGGGGAGGCTTCTGGCTTTTCCAAAACCACCCCACTCAGCAAATTAACCACTGTGGGAAAGGGCTTGTGACCTCAGTGGGGGGACTAGGGATCCCCCGCTGGCTTGTCGAGCCAAATTCCCATTTGATTTAATTACACTCTCCTTCCTTAAATTGCTCCCTGTCCCAGTCGAGTTTCAATTGGCAACCGTTTTCTTAATTTGCTGTAGTAAAATTGTTGGCAGCTGGCAGCTACTGATCTGCATAAAATCCAAGCCGCCTCAGAAGGCGAGGAATCTCGGGCTGAGGCCTGGCTTCCTGGGTGTGGGTCCCACTGCCCACAGGCCCCAACCCAGCCGAGACAGGCCCATGGAGCCAGGAAGGCAGCCGTGACACACGATGCACACGTTTCTCTTTACTTACAGATATTCGTGTGCTCTTTACATGCTTTCTGGAGTAAACGTTGACCAGACCGAGCTGTGTGCACAGCCTGAGCTTAGGGGCGAGCACCATCGGTTCAGTACCATCTGGCCTCTGAGGACGCTTAACATTTCTGTCCATGCCACCTGCCAGAGACAAACCCTCCATCAGGATCCATCCTCCCTGCTTTAATGGACTTCCAACACCAGTTATTGACTGGGGCACTGATTTCTTTTCAGAGTGCGTTCTCTAGAGGCCACGCTCAGTGGAAGCGACCTGGCGGCTTGCTTTGCTGGGGTGGCACCCTAGGGTGTTTCTCCTCTCCCGACCCCTTATGTCCTCTCTCCTGGCACTGTGCACCCACCCTCCAGCCCTGGTCTCTGGCCAGTGGGGCCTTGTCTATAATTATCCCGCCTTGGCCAGCCTGGGAAGCTGGGGTGGTCCAGCACGGGGAGGGCAGCCACTTCTTTCCGTGTCCATGGGTGGGAAGAGAGGGAGAAAGGAGCCCTCAGGGACGGGGCTGTCCCAGGCCAGCGGAGAGCTGGTGGTTTTTATAAAATTTTTTGTTTAACTGTAAAGAAGAAACCAAAAATGTGCAAATTCCTGCCTCCAGAAACAGCCCTGGGTGACACGGAGTGAGCTCGGCTACTCCCAGCTGACAAGCAGCCACGCCTCTGTGCCCTCTGCACCCTCATCAGCAAAACGGGAGTACGAGCAGAGCCCACACCCAGGCTGTGGGGAGGCTGGCATCAGGCACTATCAAATGTTAGGAGCAATTGGAAAGTGCTCAGGATGCACCTGGCACACAGCAGGCACGCAGGGAGAGCCCACTGCTGTTTTCCAAAACGCATGTTGTCCAGGATGTCAGAGGTTCACAGAGAGCTGCGAGTCCCTCCCCGCCCTTCTCCCTTGCTGCCCACAGTCCTCTACTCGAGAGGGAGATGCCCTTGGTGGGCCTTTTCCCCCCATACACCAACATATACATGTACACGCAGGTGCCGCTTAACGACGGGATATGTTGAGCTACGTTCTGAGAAATGCACTGTTAGGCGATGTCATCATGCGTGAGCATCACAGGGCACACTTACACACACCTGGATAGTGGATCGTAACACGCACCTAGGCTACGCGGTGTAGCTTATGGCTCCAGCCACTGTCACATATGCAGTCCCTTGTTGGCTGAAACGTCTTTTATTTTTGATTTGCACAAAATGGAATTGAACTGGCGTGGCTTTTCCTCTTCTCTGTGCTGATCCCCCACATCCACAGGGCAGACAGCAGTGGCCTGGTAAGCAGTCTGCAAAAATGTTTCCAGACATGCATAGGATCTGCAGACATTTTCTGCTCCTTGTCGGATTTTTTGTTTCTTTTCCCACTGTGCACATATCTCGGAGCCTTTTCCATGTCAGCATGTATAGATCGACCCCTTCTTAATGGCTGCTTGGTAATCAATATTGTGGATGACCAAGATTTACGTAGCTGGCCTTCTATTGATGGACACTTGGGACATCTGCTGGCTTTCACTGTCACAAAGGGTGCTGCAGGGTGAGGTTTTTGAAGACTTGGTTGTACGGTCCTGAGAGTAGCAGTGAGAAGGGCAGGAGCCCCACGAATTTTTCGTGGTGTCCCCAGAGCAGGAAGGACGCAAATGGAGACTAGTGCTGGCAAATGTGCAGGGAAGAGGCTCCTGGGCAAAGCAGAGGCTACCTCGCAGCCACACCACAGCCCCACCTCCCTGGTGGCCAGACATTATCATTGTGACTCACGGGTCACAGGGTATGGGCCACACAGGCCAGCCCGTTGTTCCCTTTCCCCTTTCCCCAGTGGTCTGTGAGATTCTGTTAGCCCAGAATAGTTCTTATCAATGCAGGGCATGATGTGGCAGGACTCAGAGTGGCAGGAGGTGTCTTAGTGGCCGGGCTGCTGGAGACTGGCAGTGAGGAGGATTGGCAGAGAGGGGGGCTGTGCGGGGAAGAGCCAGTGCTTCTGTCCCCTGGATCCTCCCTGGGGGTCTCAGCAGAGGGTGGGGAGTGCTGCGCTGAGCTTGCTGTGCCCAGCCTCCCATCCCAGCCTCCAGCTGGTGAGTGAGGACGTTGGGGGTTCAAGTTGACGGGCCTTGTGCTGGAGGCAGACAATCCAGAACAATCCCTCTCTTCTCTTGTGTTTCTGCCTAAATAGCCCCAACAATTTGCGTTCGGGGGGGGGGGGAAGAAGGGGAGGGAGGGAGAACGTCTCCTGGCAGAAGCTGGGCAAGGACGCCGGGGCTCACTCCACCATGTTCTCTCATCCTCAGGAGCCTGATCAGGTCTACGAGGGGATCACCTTTGATGACTTCCTGAAGGTGGGTGTCTGGGAGGAGAGGGAGTGACCTGGGCCTGGTGGCCTTGGTGGGGACTTCAGAGGGAGCCTTGAAGATCTCATGGCACCCACTGGTCAGGAGGAGACTGTCCCTTGACCTGCAGGGGCAAACGACAGGGTACTGAGTGACTGGCATCTCAGTACAGTGGGGCCAAGCCTGGGCATGGCCTTGAAAACAATTTACACTAGTTTTACTTATTTGTTTCGAAAGGGTAATATTCACACATGGTCAATACAACGTAAGCAGTACAGAGGGTATACGATGAGAAATTTCTTTCCCGCCTGGGACCCTGGTGACCCTTCTCAAAAGCAGTCCCTCTTGACAGAATAGGGATCCTGGGAACCCTCTGCCTGCACAAGCAGCGGTGTTTCTCAGGAGCGCACGTGGGAGCAGCCTGCACACAGGTCAGCCCTTGCTTCCTTGCTGTGATTTGGGATGTTATTTTTACATGGCTGCCCACTCGTCCATCCTCCTGTGAGGGATCCTGCAGCCCTGCAGTGGGTGTTTAGGCTGGTGCAGGGCCTTTGCTGTTACAAACATGCTCTGAGGCTGGGAAATAAGACCCATTCCTCGCCATTTTGATAGTCAAAAACTCTGTGGCAAGGAGGAGAGCCCACCTCTCTGCCTGGTACTTTAGCCATAGCATCCTGATGATGGTGTCCCCAAGCCTTTCTGGGAGTTGAGGAAGATGAGTTCAGGGGAGAACAGAGCCAAGTGGGGTCATGGTCCAGCCATGCAGTGTCCAGGTTCCATCTGGCCTGGGTGGCACCAAGGGGTCTGAGCCCTATGGAGCTGAGGCTGTGTAGTCCAGCTGGGCTGTCTTCCGAGTCTGCACCACCGACCTGGCCTGTCATCAGGATTTGTGCTGTGCACAGGGGGCCTGCTCACACAGGAAAGTGATGCTCCAGCAAGACAACAACAGAATGAGGAGTTAGAAGACTGGAGGAGGCGAGGGAGGACTGGGGGGCAGGGATTGCTGCTTTAAGCCAGAAGACAGGACAAATTTCTTTTTTGCCTCAGAAACCAACCACCTTACCCTAAAGGTTGGTCTTCACCATGCCCCTGGTGCTCCCAAGCCCATCCCTGTACCCATGGGGGACTTTTCTAACCAGCTGGCCCCTCCCCGATCCCTTCCAGTACCCTTGGCGACCCAGTTACCACCTGACATTTAGCAGAAACCACCCTGGGTGTCCAGGTATGTCCCTGAGAACATTGCGTCCACCCAACAAGGGTCAGAGCCCCTCCACTAGAACCAGATCTGTGTTCTGTGTGTCCTCTACAGCACCCTGAACAGGTGCAAGACACTGGGAAGCACCTGCAAGACTGCAGGCAGTGGGACAGTGGCCTCCCTGTCACCTGGGTGCCCATGGGGCTTTTACATTCCCCATTTCCAGCCTCGTGGCTGTCCCTGGAGGTGCTGAGAGTTTAAAGTTCTTGCATAAGCAGGGAGACAGTGGGAAGTCACCTGCCTACCATGTCCCTCCATTCCTGTTTGTGTCCCCCACAGTCTCTCCATCTGTGGCCCCATGGGCACTGAGTCGCCAAGGAGCTGACAAAAAAGAGCACATTCGTGGAAGCAGTGGGGCTTTTTAGTGTGGGTAGACAGTCTTTTGGCCCCAGTGTCCATCAGGGCCCTGGCCAGGGTGGACTGTAATGACAGTACCAATACTGGGCACGTGGCCATGGACGTGATCTTTGAGTAGAGTTACCTTTCCTGGGCATAAGTCTGTCTGTCTAGAACACAGGTAATCTCTTATCCCTGGGATTCTATAAAGACCAAATGTCTGTGGTCTTTTAATTAACGATGATGGCTTGATGAAACCTTACAGTTGCACAGCCCCTAACAGCGTCCAGATGCTTCCATGGTGAGGATGATTCCATCTGAGCCCCCCACAACATTCTGTGAAGTGGGCAGCATGGAGGTGGGGTGGTCCCCACATTGTACCAATGGAAAGGGGGTTTAAGGGAGTTATGTAATGTGCATGAAACTCTCAAAGCCTGAAGTGGTGGGTGAGATGAGCTAAGAGCTTGGATTCAGTACTTAATAATAACTTGCTGTGACAATCCCAGAAAGAATCCAAATGTCAGAGCCAAATTAACCAGCAAAAAGACAGATGGGAGTGTTTCTTCCTTGCTTAGCTCAGTCTTGAAACGCAGCCTTCTGGTCCTCACCTGCCCAGAACATCTCACTTGGTAGTGGGGGAGGGCAAGAGGTGGGAGGTGGTTGGGGACCGGAGCCAGGCAGCAGTGGGGACACCCTTTAATGTGGCTGCGTCCATTCCAGATCTGGCAGGGGATCGACATTGAGACCAAGATGCACGTCCGCTTCCTTAACATGGAAACCATTGCCCTCTGCCACTGACCTGCTGTCCCTTCCACAGAGAAACTGCCTTTTGCAGCGGGGCAACGAGGCTGGGGACATCCTTTCGCTATGGCTCCTGTAAATAACCAAAGCTCGTCCACCCATCTCGCATCCTGTAGGTTATGCTATGTGGGACTTTGCTGTTTTTATCTCTAATAAAAAAATAAAAGGTTTGCTAGTGAACGTGGCTTCTGTCAGTTCCTCACGTCCGTTAAAGTGGCTGGGTCAAGACTGAATATGAGGAGCAAGCAGCAGCTAAATAATTTTAAGTTATGTATTTATTTAGCTGGTTTGGAAAGATTTTTTTTTTCTTTTTTTTTTTGTTTATTTTGGGTAAAATGTCTGCTGTTTTCTGGGTAAGGAATCTAACCAGGAATCTATCTGCCTTCTCAGTGCTAGACAGAAGAATAAGCAGCAGCAGCTCCTCCACGTGGCCTTTCCACGTGGTGGTGGGCTTCTCAAGGTCTTGACTACATGTTTGGACTGACAGAAAAGGTTTGGATCCCTCAGCCTGTGCCCCCTGCAGGGATCTGCCTTAGCTCACTCTCACTAGTGAGCTCTGGGGTTCAAGGCCTCTCGGCTGACTCATGTCCCCAGCTCCTGATCATGGGATTTGCCAGCTGGGGCCACTGGGGCTCTTTCTGGAAGAGGCCAGCTGCAAGGCCCTGGACTCTGCAGTCCCCAGCAGCAGTGGAGGCAGGGAGGTGTCTGCTCCAGGTAAGCATCTCTGACAACTCCAGGTGTCATGTTCTGATTTCAGGGATGCACTGTAGCGAAGGGCAAGGAAACAAAGGTTTTCATTTTGGTTGTGGGTGGCCCGTGAGTGGGCAGAGGGCCAGCTCGGGCGGTGCTGGGACGTTCTCCCACTCCTTTGCATGAAGGTGGCGCCAATGGCACCGGGTGGAGTGTTGCCATTGCTGTTCCCGGTTAGTGAGTGTCTGTTTTCCAGGCAGGCCTTTTTCTGGTAGTTACATTTACAATATGCTCAGCTCCTTTTGTTGACACTCCTGGGGAGGCACCTCTTTAGCCTTCCAAGAAAGTTCTCTAGATAACTGATAACTATTAGTATTTGTGTTCTTGAATTTTTCATTCATAGTTTAATGCTTTATCTTACTTATTTATACCTACACATTGGGTCCAGAATGTAAAAAGTAAAGAAAGGCAGGCCATGGTCTTCATCCCACACCCGGCCCCCCCATTTTCCATTCCCAGAGGCGGGCATGTCAGCGCCTTTCTTAGACATCCTTCCAGAGCAATTTTACACACGAACAGTCATATGATAGTCACCTAACGATGGGGATACATTCTGAGAAGTGCGTTGTTAGGCGATTTCGTCGTGTGAATATCACAGAGTGTAACTGCACACACCTGGATGGTACAGCTGACTGCACAGCTACGCTCTGCTATAGCCAATATGATCGTTAAGGGGCCACCGCCGTATATGCCATCCATTGCTGACCAAAACGTCGTTATGCGGCTCTTGACTATACTCGTGTAAGCAAAACTCGTGTAAGTTCCCCCCAACTTTTCATAAATGGTTAAAACCTGAGGCTTAAACATCAGCTTTGTGAGGTTCCAGTTGGAACTCATAAATGAGAGGACATGAGCCCAGGGACATCTCTGCTTTTCTGTCACCCTCAGCATGACCCTGTTATTTTAGAGAGTCAGGGGTTCTGTTAGTGTAACCCACAGTACACATGACCGCGCTGATGCTGTCCTAGTAGATGGCAACTTGCACTCATAGCTAAGGACACTCTGAGCCCAGAGTGGGGTTGGGTCATGGCATGGTCACCCTGTTGTGGGGCCTGGGCTGGTCTCAGTGGGACCCTGGGCAGAGAGCATTGCTGCCAATGGAGCCTCCTCTCTGCCAGGGACCAGGGACCTGGCCGCCTGCCTCAAGGTAGTTGTCACAGTCGGAGTAATGCAGGCCCAGGAGGCAGAAGTTCTGTTGCTGTGCGTGTTCCCAGGGTGCTGTGTACAAGGGCTCTCCCACGGGTTATCTCTGTGCACTTACCCTCAAGCGAGGTGCCCAGGATGATTCTAGGTGGATGAACAGTTACTTCAACAGGTGTGTTCCTATTTCAGTATGTGTGAGAAAGATGTAACCTCACAGCACAGAGTAGGGGGTGGGTGCACCATGACGACAGTGGTGTTTGGGAAACTCTCATCCTTTGACATGTGTGCAGGCTGAGGCTGAGAGGTCCTTGGTAGGTGTTTTGTCGTAAGTGAGCACCTGTTGTGCCTGGTGAATGCGGCAGGAGCCACTCCCACTATCATGAGGCTGAGACTTCGGCCTCCACCTCTCCCCATACGGGTAGGAAGTCGAACCCAGGCAGTCTCTGGGGAGGGAAGAGCTATGTGGTCTCCCTCACCTGCACCCTGCCCTCCCCTGCTACTTGGGGTCCTCTTGGTTTCCTGGCTGTCAGTAGAAGGAATCTGGAAAGTCACGAGGACAGCCTGGTGGGGAAATTGGCTTGACGATTTAGCAATTGTCCAGGAAGAGCCACACTCCTCCAGCCTCCCCATGCACCTTGCCCTTCCCTACCCCCGTGTGTGAATGACACGGATCCACCATGTCATTGAGCATCTGGGAGCGCTGGCCTGGCTATCGTGGGCCTGGATTTTCTGGACCTCTCCCAGTTTGCTTTGGATTTGCTCTTTTCCACAAAGGCAGTTCATTAATGTAAACTGCTTTTATAAATAATAAATACTCTTCTATCAGCCCCTGTGGCCTGAGTTTTAGTTCAGGAATCGTGGCCACAATGGGCGTGCATAAAACTGTCCAGTTTGGCCTAATGTCTTTGAAGCTTTGGGCTGTGCTTATCTAAATAGCTATTAAAATGAAATTGACTTACTGTGAGCCCAGTCCGTGCTGCTAGTAAGCAAGTGTGTTTGTTCCTAATCACTGAGGGTATCCTCTAATTGGTAGGGTTAGGACTCATTTCCCCCAGACTGGGGGCTGCAGAATTCACCTGGAGCTCCCTGCTTGGCTCCCAGCATGCTGTATCAATCGGGGAGGGATAAGGGATGGTTATTGGTGCAAAACTGCTCCCAGGAGGGGCAGGCTGATTCCCTAGCGTCTTGTGGGGCTGGGACCTTTGATCAACAGAGACTGAGGGTCACAGCTTCAGGTATGGGTCTGGGATGGCCCGCCATCTAGGCAGTGCTGTGTGTGTGGCAGGATGGAGGCAGGTGGCTTGGAAATGGCACCTCTTCCCTGCTGGACTTGTCGGGTGTGCCCAGGAGGGGATTTCTGACTGCATGGATTCACACAAGTACAGCGAGGCCCCCTTGCCCCTGGGTGGAAACATGAACTGGATGACTGGGGCAACTCAGCTGTAGCAGGTGATGTTTACTCTGAGATTTATTCTAAAGCAGGCAAGTGATAAACAAGTACACTGGTTAACAGCCTTCCTTTTATCAGAAATTATACCAGTGACTAAAAGGAACTAGGCAGAAATCAGTAGTAAGTCAACTATTTGAAGGGAGCTGGAGAGTTTGTGCTTTGTGGGCCAGAGGCTATGGGTGGAGAAGACTGAGCAGGTGGTGTCTGCAGCCTGCTGGATGGCCAGGGCAGGTCACTTCTCTCTCTTTCCATATTCTTCAGCCATTTGCCAGGAATCAAGTGGAAAGTGGGATCTAGTCCTATACTGCCCTATTACCAAGGGGAAAAGCTGGCTTTTGGATGTTAAAAGAATATGGCGATTCAACAAAAATATTAATTTGGTAGGTTTACAAAAGGGCTGTGTAATGGAAATCTAAGATAAGCAACTCAGGGGAAACATTCTGCAGCCATGTTAAACATGAATTATGGATAAGGGAACAAAGTAAGATTACAACAGCTTCCAATTTTGGCCAAGCACTGTGCTCTTAGGGAATGAATTATTGCTAGATTTTAACAAAATAATCCTATTATTTTCTGGCTCAAGGGACTGGAAAGGTTTTTGTGCTTTGCTGAAGGGAGACAGGTCAGCCATGGATGTTTGTCACTGAGCAGTTGAACCTGTCCCCACCTGCCTACAGTTAACGAGGCTAAAGCTGAACTCTGAGCACTAGAAACCACACTGTGTGACTTAAGTAGGCTGATGGAGAGTTAAAAATACAGGTAGCCTTGGCAAGGGTTTTGCAAACACCTGCCTTGCAGGCTGTCCTCCCACACTCGACCTTGGGCAAGCTGGGCAGAGCTGAGTGGGAGGAACCAGGGTTGTCACCACAGCTCCCCAGGATGTGAACAAGTGCCAGCAAGGGTTTGGTGGCAGATGAAGCCATCCTTAGGAGGACTCAGGACTCTGACGATAGTATGGACAGTGGTGGCTGCTTGGCTTTCTTGATCTGCTTTGTTGACCAGGCCAGCAATGGGCAAGTTCCGGTCAGAGAAAGTGTGGGCACCCCACAAGTGGCTCCAACAGGGCAGCAGTGAGTCGGGGGACATGCTGAGAAGCAGCTTGCTGCCACCTCCATCTTAGAGAAACAAGGCAGCATTTGTCCTAGCACTGAGCAAGGGAAAAAGAGACAACATGACAGGCTCAGCCGGGAGGGGATGCGGGGGACTTTTTCCTCACTTCCCAGGGAGAGAAATGATCCCTGAAGCAGAGCAAATAGCTGCTTCTGGAAGTCCAAATTCAACATCAGAGGCCGAAAGCAGGCCGGCACCCACATGGCGCCTGCTGGAGCCCAGCAAGAGGGAATCTGCCATCACACATTAGAGGCAGCCCCTGTCCAAGTCACTGCAGGCTCCTGCAGCAGGAGCCAGGTAACCATCTGGCCTTGCTGCCTAGGGTGATGCGGGCCAGGCTGGCCAGCACTGGAAGCTCACTGCTGCCCCAGCTGCTGTTCAGAGCAAAGGCCTCGGTCAGGAAGGAGAGACAGTCCTTTCTGAGCCCACTGCCATGGGCCTGGCTGTCACAGCAGCCACCGGACAGTTGTCACAAGAAGGCTGTACTCTCAGCAGGGGAAGCTGTTTCTCTACATCTAAGAGGCACGTTGGTTTGCAGTGGCCAGTGTTTGGTGTTTAACAAGTGGAGTGGGAAGCCGCCATCACCTTAAGTTTGGCCTCTAGTTCTCAGGGAGGGTTGGTGGTGGGACGTGTATAGGAGTAAAGGACTTCATCTTGGGGGCAGGGTTGTCAGCTTTCCCTTTCAGAAAGGACTTAGGGAAATTCAGTTTTTTCCTTTGATCACCTGAAATCCAAGCAGTCATCCAGGGTGAGATTTCTACTTGATGGGAGAAGGTGATGCCGTCACTAGAATATTTTTTAAATGTGAATTATTGCTTGGGCAACAGCAGTATCAAGGCAGCATGTGGCTTGGATTGAATAACACAATCTAGTGGCAGGAAATTCACGGGGGTGGGGGGCTGCAGTCCCTTTGAGAATCTAATGAAAAATAACCACACTTTCTCCCAGAAAGTACACTTATGCACAATTTCACATGTAACATTGTGGGTTTCTTAGGTACTGGTCTAGGAACCCCTGGTAGTGGAGGTCCTGGGGGAAACTACTCAACTATGGGCTGCAAAACAAGGCATCATACAATGTAAGACCTAAAGGGGGTGGGGGTAGAGCTGGTAAAGTGGTACGCCCATGGGCTATCACTGTGCACCTTGCCAGACTATTAAAATAATGAGCAGTAAGTAAATTCCAAAATTTAATATTAGAACAATTATGGACACATGAAGTAGAAAGCAAGTCATAAAACATTTTGAAATAAGACATAAGAGCTTCTAGTGTTTTGCCTGCAGGCTCACCTGGCAGCATATGAGTCTCTTCTTACTTAAGGGGAGACCACAGGTGGAAGAGTATAAGAGCTAAAGAAGAAAAAGTAGTTGATAAAAATTCACTAAAAACTCAGAACTCACAAAGAAGCTCCCCCAAAAAGCCAATGGGAATAAAGGTGGGTGAGCAGAAGGGGATAGACATGGGCCAAGATTTTTTTTTAATCATTGGGTAAATGGTGACTTATTCCAGGATATTCAGGTTTATAGCAGAAAACACTGATTAAGGCTAGCATGCTGGAAGATTATAGTTTGGGTCTAATAAACTTCCCCAAACCCAGGCAATTTTCATGAATGGGAGATATGCTATAAACAGGTTGGGGGAAAACTGTGCTTGTAATGTTTTTACACTGGACCAACTGTTGATAGTGAAAAACAATAGTTTAAAACTATTTTTAATCATAGTAAAATTTTCTGGGTCTAATTCTACAAAGCCAGGAAGGAAGAATGTATCTGCAAAATGAACTGTGAAGTCAAACTGGAAGGGGCCATTTCTTGAAACTAAAAGTTTTTTTCCCCAGTGGTCCAGCTGCATCAAGACCATAAGAGAAAAAGGGTGCAGGCTTGATGAAAACCTTACAAAGCAAGGTAACGGGGTGGGGTGGGGGTGGGGTGTCAGACCATCACATGACAATGGGAGTCAATAAAATACTTTGTGTGCTAACTGCAGTCTGGCTCACTCATGAAGTCATTTGGTTGAAAGGAAGTAAAAACCCATCTGGACAAGCTGCCTCCCCAGGAAGGCAGTCTGAAAGAAAGCAGCACTCTCTGTGTGGGAAGTGACATTTCCCAGTCATGGCTCTTCATCTGGCTCCGCTTTCCTATCTAGTTGGAGATGGCTGTTTAATGACTGAGTATCTGAAGCAATCTGAAAAACCTCCCCAGACCTCCACAACTCAAAGGTTCTAGGCCTTTGAGTAAGGGCAGGCACTTCCCAACGATATTCACTTGGGTGCAGCAGAAAAGCCTTGTTTTTCAACTCTTGGATTAGTGTGGGCAAACTATTCCCACACTGATGGCACTTATTCTGTGGCCTTCTCTGTTCCTAATAGTCCCTTGTGCCTCTTTTCTTTATTAAGACTTGTATATTTTGTCTTTTCAAAAAATGGCTTTTGGCTTTATATTAACTTTGTTGTTTTCTATTTCATTAACATCTGCTTTTGCTCTTATTTAACTCCTTTCTTTGGGATCATGTTACCTTTTAGTTGAAAGCTGAGTTCATCTATCTTCTGTCTGCCTTGTTTTCTCTTGAAGGCACAACTCTGTCCCCTTCTTGCCTCCTCCCCTGGGTTTGGATATTCAGTACTTTCATTTGTCATCCTGGTCTCCAAAGTTTAAACTCTCTGTTTTTATTCCCCTCTTTAAATCCAAGTTAATTCAGGAGTGTATGCAATTCCCAGGTGTATGGTTTTATTTCATTACTTTGCTTTTTGCTTGTTTCTAGTTACACTGCACAGGGGTCAGTGAATTTGGCCTGTGTGGTATCACTCTTTGTGCAGTCTGAGATTTTCTTTGTGGTCTTTGTACATGGTCTTTTTGAGCATAGTCTATGGGTATTTGAAAAGGTACAAAATTCCATACACGTCTATTGGATCTAGCTTGCTAATTATATTAAGTAGATCCTACAAGTATTATTTTCCCCTGATTTGATCTGTTGATCACCCACCATGAGTAAGTATGGATTTTGTTTCTCCTTGAAGTTCTATCAGTATTTTTTTTTTGACGGCTGGCCGGTACAGGGATGGAACCCTGGACCTTGGTGTTACCAGCATCACACTCTATAATCAAACGAGCTAACCGGCCAGCCCCACTTTTTGCTTTTTATGTTTTGAAGATATATTAGGTGGATGGTGCTGTTTAATCAACAGTAATGCAATGGCTTGCTTTCTTAATACTTTGGAAATGTAAGCTATTTATCAAGCCGAACAGTTCTCGCATGTTGTCCTGTTTTCTCTTAGTGGTTTAAGATCATGATTCCTCCTGTAGAATCACCTTCCATCCCATATGGAGGATGGCTATTTAGTTAATGAGTATTTAGAAAATAATTACTTTGTATCACATATTGTGGACACAACAGTAGTAAGCAAAATAACTGAAATATTTGTGTAAATATACACAGTAGTCCCCCTCCCTTATCTGCAGTTTCACTTACCCATGGTCTCTTTCCGTGGCCTGAAAATATTACATGGAACATTCCAGAAAAAAACAATTTAAGTTTTAGGTTGCGTGCCGTTCTGAGCAGTAGCATGAATAGCCTGGGATGTGAATCATCCCTCTGTCTAGCATATCCATGCTGTACAGTATGTATGTATAGGAAAACAGATAGTAGATACAGGGTTCACTACTAGCCATGGTTTCAGGAAAAGTATCCCTATGGATAAGGGGGGCTACTGTGATTATAAACCAGGGTAAAAGCTATGAAGAAAAAGTACTACTGTTCTACCAGGTTTATATTGGGTCATGCCAGGGGTGGGGGTGCCAAAGAAATCTACCCTGAGTAAATACTTGATCTGTGATCCAGAGGACAGGTGCGTGTTAGGGCCTTGTAGGCCCAGAGACCAACACACCCAAAGGCTCCTAAAGAGGGAAGAGTTTGAAAACTGGGAAGATGGCCAGCAGGGCAGGAGCTTTGCTGGACAGTGATCCTCCTGGAGCTCATCGGAAGAGCTGCAGAAAAGTCCTGCAACTATAGCAGCCTGGCAAGATGGGTAGGGTGTCACTCCTGAGACAGGCTGAACTGAGCTGGAGAAGGTATCGGGGTGGGAGTGCACAGAGGAAGGAGGTTAAATCTGAGTCATCCATGTGTGTACTCAAAGCCAGGGGAGAGAGAACAGAGGACGGTGAAATCAGCCATGGAAAACTCCAGCTTCTAGAGTCGGGCAGAGAACAGTGAAGGCAGTGTGGGAATGTGTGCTGTTGCGCATGTGCACCCTGGGCAGTGCCTCCCTGTCGTCTTAAGATGCAGCAAATTGGTTATTCCTATAATTTCTCCCTGCTCCCAAAGAAGGCAATTCCCTAACTATGGTCATAGGGAAAAGCCAGTGCAAGGTCATAGTTGTAACCGGCCATGGTGTCACAGGGGGAGCGGCAGATGGGAAGAGGGCTCTGGAAGGTCAGCTGGTCCACTGCAAACTCATAGGCGTGGATCAGCCCCCGGTGTCTAGAGAAAGCACAGAGATAAGGACAGGTCAGAACTGTGTGACGGCCCTTGCCCCTGACAGCCGCTGTCTTTGCAAGAGGCGTTTGCCTCAGACAGACAGGAGAGTGACTCATTTTAACAAATACATCCTTCAGCCCACTCATGGTCCTGGGACTAGAGCTAAACAGGGAGGCAGAGGAGTTTGAAGGGGCGTATTAAATGCCGGGAGGCAAGGTGCCTGGAGTGGGGATGGTCGGCCAAGGGGCTAATATGACAGCGGCCCCTGAGCCCACCTGCAGGGCCTCACCCAGCAGGCTGTACATGGGGAATGAACTCAGGGGACTGGGCCTTGCCCCGTAACTCTAACCACAAGCAGGCCCCCTCAATGCTTGTGAACTGCCCCCTCTGAAAAAAGAGTGTTCCTGCCCTGTGTGCTGTAGTGGGGAAACACAACAGCACTCAGTGCCGCTTATCGGTGACCTTGACTGTGTCCCCAATTCCTATAAAAGCATGGCTGTGCCTGAGGGCATAGTGTGGGGGCAACATGGCACAGGGGTTTGGATTTTAAAAAATCAAACGAAGGTGGTCTTTTCTGAACATGTCCAGAGCTGGCCCACCCAGTGTCCCTGACTGACCTCCGGTGCGTGGTGAAGGTGTCCAGGTCGGCATTGCGCACCACCCTCTCATAGGGCACATTGGCTGTGATGAGGCTGTGGCTGTTGAACGAGATATGGCGGACAGGGTGTCTGGAAGACAGCAGGAGAGAGGGCGCTTGTGAGGGTAAGTCCCACGGGAGCTGAGCACAGTCCACAGTCCACAATTGCAGACTCAGGAGTTGAGAGCTGCAAGGGACTCTAGAACCCTCTAAGCCAGGCTTCTCTTTATAGAGAAGGAAATGGGGCCCCCACAGGGGCAGTGCCCACCTCAGTTCCCAAAGCTAGTGGGAGCAAGACTACACTCTGGACCCTTTTTTATAAACAGATCCAAATGCCCTGATCCATTCTGGCTGACTGCCCCAGCCATCGGGTGGGGTTTGGACATAAAGGACCAATTCAGCCTGAGAGAGATCAGCACCATGTAGTGGAGACCCGCCCCACTGCTGCCCTGGTCAGAAAGGCTCCCCACCCCAATCCTAAACTCAGAGAGCTACAAGGTACACCTATACTCTGGGTTGTAAAAATACATTCAGAAAATCTCTGAACAAAGCAGCTTCTAGTCTGTTTAACATAGGCTTTAGTGCATTTTAAAAACTTTGATGCTATGCCTGCCCTCAGAGAAGGGCCTAATTAAGAAAGATACCTTCCCACAGAATATAGCAATGCTTCCACAGCATGGGAGATGTTAGAAGCTATAAAGAATGGGGCACGGCATTAAGCTCTCAGGAGAAATTCCTTCAGCATGGGCTCAAAGGGTCTGCCAGGCCCTCTCAGAATGGCAGAGAGTGCCATGGGAGGGGACAAAGGAGAGGCCTGCTCCTAGGATGGGCAGAGGCAGGCTTCTTGGCTAGAGCAGAGGATTCTCTTGAGAGTAATGAAAGTTGAGGAAGAGGTGGAGCCCTGCCCTGTTAGTCCAGGGTCTGGGGCACCAATTGGAGGAAGGTGTGGTTGGAGGACTTCACTTGGACCCAGTAAGGCAGGCGGTGATGGGGGCCCAGGCCAGGAGAACGCAAAGATCAGGGAGGATGTGAGAGATGCGGGGGTGCTAGGAAGAGAAGGGACGGTAAGGCTTGCAGCCCGGCTGACTGAAGTGGTCAGGGAGCAGGATGTGAATTTGAGCATGGCAGTGAACTCTGGACAGGAGACTGTGTAGAGAGGGAGGCATCAGCCTTGTCTGGGTGGAAACCACCGGGCGTGCAGGTACAAAGGCAAATGCTGGGCCAAGACCACTTCTCTGGGGAAGACCTCACTTACCTGAGGCTTCATGTGAACAGCCATCCGAGAGAGCTTTTCAGAGAGAAGAATGAAATCTGCTGGAGTGCAAGCCTAGAGAACTAATCGAAGCTGCTGTGAAAAGCCTGGGGACCCAGGATGGCAGAGGGAGCTGTCCTAGAGGCAGGCCCAGCCAGCTCTTCAAAACAAACACCAGGTTTTCCTTTAAGGCAAATGCTTCTGGGATTCTAGTGTGGGAGTTTTAGTTGCCTTTTGGCACCACCTGGTGGCAACTCAGCACATCACCATAGAAATCAGAAAAATGGCCTATGCACCTGATTGCCAAGAAAGGAAGGGGATGGATAGACAGGGCACCAGCCTGATCAGAGCTGCAGCTGCAGCACCCACCAACACTGCCCTCCAAGGAAGAAACCAATTCCTCACTTAACCGCCTCTCCTAGGCATTTGTGAAGTTGTTGACCTTGCACTTAAGACCACACTGCTTCTCCCAGGTCTAGTTTGTCTTGCTTTGCAGTTGTGGGGAACAACCATCAGTTCATATTTGGAGGCCTTGGTCTCTATGCTCGCTTGCTTTTATTATCATGATCACCGTCCGCAGTATTGAGGCGCAGCTGAGAGGTGGCCTGTTGCCTGTCTTCCCACCTGCCTCAAAAGCAGGGGCTCCCCGCTTTGTGGACCAGTAGATGTGGGTGGGGCCCATTCCTTGGCCGAGGTGGGGACAGCATTAAGTTAGCTCTGGATGTCTCTGCTCCAGGTGAGGCTGCCTCTGCTTTCAAGATTAGAAGCAGGCTTGCTTGAAAATGTTTAACCAGTTAGGCCTCATTAGTACAAATGCACCTGTGAAGCCATCAGCCTGTGTTTGTAATAATATCTATTTATTTCTCAAATATTAGCGTTAAAGGTTGAAATTCCTCATTAGTTGAATCCTGAAAACTTTCAGTCCTAAGGGCCCTTCTGAACAGTGTGAGGAAAGTCCATGCGACAGAGGCAGAATATCACGGTTGTGCACATGACAACTCTGGAGTGGAGGATGCTGTGCCGGGGCCAGCCCTCCCTCCCGCCTGTGGTCAGACGGGGTGGTGCACCTGCACCTCAGTGGGGGAGTCAAATCATGGTCTAGCTATCTGGCTTCCTACATTTTTGGGTTATCTTCTCTTTTATTAAGATAAAATCCTAAAATAACCAGAACAATGCTTACAAGAAATTAGTTTCTTCAGAGAAACCTGGGCCAGATTAATAATGGCTGGGTGTGAATTGTGGCAGTTTTAATGAGGTAAGAGGGAGGAACTACATCTCCACCGACCAGCACCATTTTCAAGCCTCAGCTTCCTCATCTGATAAAGGGAGCCAGGAGCCACGGCTGGCTTGTCAGGTTATGGTGAGGCTCCTAAAGTGGAGCACGGGAAGCATTTAGCACAGTGCCTGGCTCCGAGAGGGACTAGTATGATCAGTGCTCTTACTGCGATTACCTAGAATGCACCTCCCACAGCTTTTGGTTCATCCGGTAATCCCACACAGAGACCAGGCCTTCTTCGCCTCCGCTGACAATTTTCCAGTCATCCATCTGGACTGCAGAGACCCCAAGCTGGTGGGCAGAGAGAGACAGGGCGATTTTATCGGAGCGGAGGTCATGGATCCTCACCCTGGAAGACCCAAGAAGAGCACAGAGAAAGAAATTAAAGACTGAAAGTACAAATTCCTACCCAGATGTGCTGGTCTTTGCACAGTGTTCCTATATAAAACTCCTTTGGTTGCAAACATCTACAATAATGATAGAAAACTTTTATCTCCTACTCAGGACACTGTCATAGTTTATAGAGAACCTGCCACTGTTTAATCAGTATGACTTAAAAACACATGGAACAAGAAAGATCCAGGACAAGCCCTGCTGCCCACTTTATCTGTTCCACAGGGAAGACACCTGTGCAGGGCACTCATGCACATAGAAGGGAGCTGAGGTCTGCCTGGCATTGTGACTCCATGTGGGCGTTGGTCTGAGAAGCCTGTCCCATGGTAAAGTTACTACCCAGCACAGTCATTTTGCGGGTGGTATAATACCCTGTTAAGGGCAAGAGGTAAATCAGCTACCAAATCAGTTGGTTAGGAAAGCAACACTTTTTGGGTATTTAATTTAACTCAACTTTACTAAGTTCATCACCATCTTGTTGAAATTTCAAAAAGCAAATGCTTTTATCCTTGACTAAGCACAGCAAGATCATAAGAGTATGTGGACACTTGGCAGTCATTTATCTAAAGACTGGATATACTTACCGTGTGATAATCTGAATTTCCTTTAGAATCTCCTTAAAAACTATTTTTTATATAACTCTATATGGATTTTCACATGAGGATAAATTATATAAGACAGAACTTTCTTATCCACTACAAATGTCACCATACTTAATTCCTGAAATAATCGACAAGAGCTAAAATTGAATGGGGCATAATTAAATTTGATGAGTATAATAGATCCTATGATACAAGTCAAAAAAGGAAAAGACAACCACTGCCTGAAAGACACCATCATCTAGCAGAGGAGTTGGACAAATATATGTTTCATGTGATCATATGTATATGTTTGACATGAAAAATAGGGTAAGACAAGATCATCTGAAACGTGTTTTATGCCCCTGATTCTTAGCTACGTGAGCATGCAAACACACACTTATTTTCAAAGTTCTGATGGAAAATTATTTTGAACCCGAAATTCTACACCTAGCTTACCTACCGGGTTTGAAGGCATAATGAAGACTTTTTTAAAAAAACAGAAAAGAACTCAGTGAATTACCTGGGGATACTCTCTGAAAGAAAGTGATATAGCAAAATATCAGAAGGAATGCGAGGAGCCCACACACAGGCCATATAGTCAATTATTTTTTTTTTTTTTGTCTTTTGTCTTTTTTCCGTGTCCGGCAACGGATCGCAACCCTCAGTGTTGCCCCCGTACCGGACCGGGGACCGGCAACGGGATCGCAAGCCTCGGTGTTGCTCCCGTGCCTCACTCAGCCAGTGAGCGGGAGCCGGTCTGTATGTGGGATCCGAACCCTCGGACGGGAGCGCCGCCACGCTTCCCAAGCGGCGCACTATCCAGTGCGCCACCGGGCCGGCCCATATAGTCAATTATTAAATAAACACTGAAACATAGCCCAAGAAGACCCATGGCTTAAGTAAGACCTGACTTGTCAGGTCAAAGAGATACATACAGGACACATCTGACTATTAACAAGAAGAGCTTCAAATGCATCACAAAGAAAAAATACCTTACACATGAAAAGCATATTTGCAAATGCCAAGGAAGAGAGATTACAATTTTAATACTTGAAAAGGTATATTTCAGGGCAAAACACATTAGATAAGAGCACAATTTACTAAGTGCTTAGTAAAACTTGCCTGGAAAAAAACCAAAACTACCCTGGACCTAATTTCTTTTTGGTAGGTTTTTTTGTTTTTAAAATGTGGTATATATGCACAATGGACTACTCAGCCATAAAAAAAAAAAATGAAATTCTGCCATTCGTAGCAACATAGATGAGCTTGGAGAAAATTATGCTAAAGTGAGATAAGCTAAGCACAGAGAAAATACCACATTATTACTCATAAGTGGGAGCTAAGAAAGAACAATCACAATAATACGTTGAACTTTCAGAAGGAGAGAACAGAACTGTGGTGGCTGGGGGAGGGGTGGGGTGTTAGGGAGAAATTGGTTAAAGGACACAAAGAATGAATACATTTTGTAATGATGAATATGCTAATTATCCTGATATGATCATCACATATTGAACACAAATACTGAGAGTCAATTCTGTACCCTGCAAATATGTATAATCAATTATGTTTCAATAAAAAAGTTTCTTATTATAATCTATTCAGGTTTTCTATTTCTTAAGTTAATTTTTTAAACCTCCAAATTTGAAAACTTAGATGAACAAAATGACTTTCTAGGAAAATAACAATTACCAAAACTGACCCCCAGGAGATAGAAGATCCAAATAGATAAAGTAACAAAGAGCAAACTGGGAAAGCTATCAAGGAGCAACAGTCCCCGCACAAAAAGAACAAGTGACATTGACACCTGTAAGGAACATCTGCAGGGTTATTTAAATTGCTCCACAGCCTATAAAAAGATGGAAAGCGTCCAAACTCTTTATATGAAGCCAGCATTCTATTACCAAAAACCTGACAGTGCGAGCAAGATAAAAGAAAACCACACATCTGAATACAGTATCAACTAATAGACTCCACAGCAATATGCTACAAACAAGTGGAGCCTTAGAAAAACCACATGGTCATTTCCATGGATGTTAAAAAAAATCTGATGAAATGTAACACCCGTTCTTAACAAAAAATCTTTAAAAAAAAAAAAAAGAATAATGCACTATCACCACTATTAGTTCACATTGTTTTTTAAAAAATTAGATACAATTAGAAAAAAATGAAAGGTATAAAAACTGGAAAGAAGTGGGCAAATTTATCATTAGAGATGACAATCCAAGAGAGTTCAATAATTCAGAATCGAATATAAATTAATTGCCAAAATCAATAGCTGTCTTATGTATAAACAACCACTAGTTTTAAAAATGTAATCAAAGACCCCACTTACAATAGCAATTATAGGCAAAATTATCTGTAATAACTTTCTCAGCTTGGAGCTCTACCGTATACATTACACCAAAATAAATTACAGAGGGCTCAAAGAGTTAAACAAACTATAAAAATATTCAGAATAGGGAAGGCCTTTCTAAACATAACAAAACCCAGAAGCCAAAAAAGAAAAGATTTATAACCATATACAAAGTGTTTAACTTTTTCCCATATGGGGGAAAAATCAAAGTCAAGGCAAATGATAAACTGGAGAAAATGTCTGCAGCAGAGAGGACTCATTTCTTATAATAAATTCCTTCAGATTAATAGTAAAGACTGACAACCCAATATTAAAATGAGACAAAACACAATTCACAGAAAAAGAAATATTAATGGCTTTAAACATGTGTAAGATGTTCGATTTTGCTCGTTTTAAGAGAAAGGATGCAATAAAACTACAATGCAGTACCACTTGTCACTTATCTACCCAGCCAAGATCAGGCATGATGACACACCCTATGAGGCACTCTAGGGTAGTGAAACATGGATAGGTACTATACACAGCTGATGCGAACACAAATCGCTCTTTAGGGTGTGATTTGGCAATATCCAACAAAATGACAAATGTACTTCACTTTTAACCCAGCAATTCCACTTCTAGGAATTATCTAGGATATATGTTCACATGTGTACAGATACAAGGCCACTAGCCACAGTACTGTTTTTAATAGCAAAAGATGGGGCTCCTGCTTTAGAGAACTTGACCCTTCTACTGCAAGTCACTTAATAATGCTGGATGAAATATAACATCCTTTCAAATCCACTGCTGAGCTCACAAAGTAAGTGACTTCTCCAACGCCCCAGCTGAAAACCAGACTGGAGAACTTGAGCTGCAACTCAAGTTGCAGTGTGGAGGGATAAGGCCATTTGCAGGAGCCAACCTCAAGACCAACAGATTTGGATCTCAACACAGGCAGGGGCATGATTATAAGACTTGGGCCCACCCAAAGGGGGAGGGGAGTACTGAGACTCCTGCTTTTTAAGAAATCCACATAAAACTTCTATAAATGAAAATGTTCCCTGAAATTAAATTCATGAGATAGGCTAGAAGCAGATTAAAGAATTTGCGAATTAGAAGATAAGTCTGAAGGAATTATCAAGGATGGAACACAGAGAGATAAACAGATGAAAAATGTGTGAATGAGGAGTTAAGAGACAAGAAGGATAGACAGTTTCAACATATGTCCAAAGAAAGTTCCACAAAGAGGAGACAAAGTATATGGCAAAGAAGCAATATTCAAGATAACGGCTGGCATTTTCCCAGAATTAAAGACATGCATCCTCAGACTCATATAACATTAATAAGAATAAAAAGGGATACATACATAAGAGTATAATGAAAAAAAAGGGGGGGGGATACAAAAGACAAGTCTTAAAAGCAACTTGAAGGAAAAAGAACATTACCTATTAAAAGGAACAATAATCAGACTGACAGGACCATTAGAAACTACATTTAAGTTGTCAGGAATTCCTATGACTGGATATGGATGGCACCCTTAACTAGCCCATCAACTGAGTGCTAGTTAAAGCAATTCTGGTGCATCCACACAGTAGAACACGGCACAGTCATCAAAGGAAGAGGCAGATGTATACCTGCTGACAGGCAGTGGTCTCCAGTGTGTCAATGCCCACCGCTGTGAACAGGTGCATGTTGGGGGAAGGGGGATATACAAGTGTGCATGTGGGCAGACAACCCCTGGACACGCTAACTGTCACGGAGTTGCAGCTGAGGCTGACTAGGCAGCTTGGGAAGAGGAGTGCACAGAAGAGTGAATTCTCCTATACTACTTTGTGCTTTGAAATTCATTTTTTTTTTGGTTTTGTTTTTTTTGGTGGCTGGCCAGTATGAGGATCTGAACCCTCGACTTGGTGTTACAAAACCATGCTTTAACCAACTGAGTGAACTGGGCAGCCCTCTTAAATTCAATTTTGAATGTGCTTGTTACCTGTTTAAGTAAAATGAAAAATAAAATCCTGGAAGGACATACTTGAAATGTTAGTTACCTTGGAGAGGAAGAGTGGTAATGGAAGAACGAGTGTGATAAAGGGGGGTTTTCCTTTTTATTCTAGACTCTGCTGTGTTTTTTCAAAAGTAAGAACTCATTCGTGACTGGGAGGGGCACCTGGAGGTCTTCCCGGGTACTGGTCATGCTCTGTGGTGGATGCACAGCATTCTCTGTGATTCTTGAAACTGTACACACACCTTATATGCACTCCCGTATGTATGCTTTGTTTTATAATTTTAAAGGTAGTCTATTCACCTATTAGGTAATGTCAAATAAAATAGGATTTTAGGGCCGGCCCGGTGGCGCACCGGATAGTGCGCCGCTTGGGAAGCGCGGCGGCGCTCCCACCCGAGGGTTCGGATCCCACATACAGACCGGTTCCCGCTCACTGGCTGAGCGAGGCGCGGGAGCAACACCGAGGGTTGCGATCCCGTTGCCGGTCCCGGTCCGGTACGGGGGCGACACTGAGGGTTGCGATCCGTTGCCGGACATGGAAAAAGACAAAAAAATAAATAAAAAATAGGATTTTAAAGATATACAGTCTTAGAACACAGAGGAGAGATCCATCAGTTCCTCCTGGCTAGGCCATGTACCCAACAAGTGATGCAGAACAATAAAGAGGTCTGTGGCTATGGAATGCCTGCGTTCAATTCCCCACTTTCCAGGAAGCGATCTGGGATTAGACAGACACAGAGAAAACAGGATGTATGCTTTGAGAACAAAGGTCTCTCTCTGTTTGCATTTAGAGACACCTATCTTTAGGCATCTGCAGGTAAGAGAACAAGGCTGTTTGGCCAGAGAAGAGAAAAAGTGTATTTACTTTAAAAAGAACCCTGCCTCTGGGCTATAATGGGAACTTGAAAAGGATTTGTGGGGAGGGTAGAAATTTTTAGCCTAACTACTTTCCAGCGCATATTTGGTTAATAAGGGTCTATTTTGCTGTGGTGATTTCCATAAAGAGCTCCTCTGTTGAATATTTATACTCCATAATTTACAGTTTGGCTGTTAAGGAGACAAAGGCAAACACAAATTTGGTCCAGAAGTTCAAAGTTTGCCATCTGTTTTCCTATTGTATTTAGATACCAGCATAGATGACTCCAAATAAAATAAACAAATACACCAAAAGATACAGCATTAGTGTATTTTAGATCACTAAGGAAAACAAAAATGGGCCAAAACAGCCCTGAACTCCCCACAGGAAAAAAGGAAAAGCATTATTCTGACCTCTCCTTAGAGGCATCACTCTGGCTTCTTGTTGACAGAAACAGCAAACACCACGATGTGCTAGGTCTACACAAGCCATTCAAATGCACATTAAGAAACAGGTATCTGCCTCAAACATCTGACAGTGTGCAGCAGCAACCTGAAATGCAGTGTACCTTGGCAGAGCCTGTAACCTCAGCACTCAAATCAAATGCTAGACGCTGGGAAACAGGTAGCACAGCAAATGGGCACCAAAATATGCCAAGCCAACTGATTCCAGGGACAAAAAGAAGCCAATGGTAGATATTGCGAATCCCTATTTAGCGAGTATTTCATCAACTTTGCCTGTTGAAAAGAAAAATAATTGGTCTGAAGGCTGTAATTGTGTTATGTTTAATATTCATGGTTGGGCTTGGACGACTGTTCCAATGCTCCCTCTCTCCAGCCCCTCTAATGAAAATCACACCGTAGGAGTCGGCTCTAGCCCGCCAATTAAAACAAAAGACACCAGAACCTTCCAAAGACTCCAGCAGAGGAGCATCCATCTGATGGGCAGGAAAACGTGCTGGAACTGAGAGGGAGGCACGCTCTGGTTGGTCCTATGTGAAGAGCTTTGAATAACTTATAACATTTGCAGATAGAGCAAACGCAACATTGACGCCCTGCTCACTCTCTCTCTAACAGCAGGCAGCAGTACTACAAGCACACCACAACTTTATATTTGTTAGCGCAAGAAGTAAGCCCTGAGACTCTTTAATTGGGGGTTGCAGCTTAGGGCTCGCTTCCTATTGGTTTGGATTAAATAGGCCTATGATAATAAGGCAGACTGTATTTGATGGCAAATCTGAAGCCTATTCAGACTCTCACTTGGCAGTTTCATTAAGGAGCTGACCTCCAGCTATATTTCTATCCAGAAAAAAAAGTGAATAAGCAATAAGGCATTAAAATGTAGGCTTCTTTAACGGCCAAATTAATCAAGAAAACTCATTTTTAAAAAAAAAGAAATCAGCACATGATTCTGGTTTGGTCTCATTGAACCTAGGCTATTAAAGAGGATTTTAAATATAACCTTATATCCCAAAATCAATAGCTTTATCTATATAGCACTGATGATGGCCCTTGGTGAATGATTCATTACAAACAGCAACTAGAAAGACATGTATTTTCAGGTAGAACTGCCTGGTTTAATCCAACTAAGCTACGCTTAGCACTCTCTGTATTTTAAAGCTGTATCTCTGAAGTTTAAAGTTTTCTGTATGTAGAACATAAACTCAACATGGTCAAGAGTTTAAAGCCCTGTGGACCAATCACTGAACCTTTCTGGATCTGTTTCCTCAGCTGGGCCTGCATTAGATGGTCTTGAAGAGCTCTGCTAAACCCAAAACCATAACCAGCCAGCCCATGATACTACCTGTGGACAATGATTATAGTGTATTTGATGCCAGAAGAAAGGGGACATGATCCCAAGTTGGAAATACCAAAACTTTTAGTTAACTTTAATATTTAAAATTTTAATCATATGAATATTTCATATATACATACTGCACATAAAAATGCCAACACAAGTTTTTTATTTTCATATGCAATGAAACTGTTCAACATGCCTGATGTTTGGAAGCTGAATGTATATTACTTAGTAAAAAAGGGATGAAATATTTTAATTAAAAAGCCGTAGGTAGGGCCGGCCCGGTGGCGCACTGCTACAGTGCGCCGCTTGGGAGCACGGTGGCGTTCCCGCCGAGGGTTCGGATCCCACTTACAGACCGGTTCCCGCTCACTGGCTGAGCGAGGTGCGGGCGCGATGCCGAGGGTTGCGATCCCGTTGCCGGTCCTGGTCCGGTGCGGGCATGACACTGAGGGTTGCGATCCGTTGCCAGACACGAAAAAAGACAAAAAAAAAAAGGGAAAAAAAAGAAAAAAGCCGTAGGTAATCAAGACAGTGTGATACTGTCAAAACACAGACATACAGGGCCAGCCCCGTGGCACACTCGGGAGAGTGCAGCACTGGGAGCGCAGCGACACTCCTGCCACGGGTTCGGATCCTATATAGGGATGGCCGGTGCGGCTCACTCGCTGAGCGCAGTGCGGGCGACACCAAGCCAAGGGTTGTGATCCCCTTACCGGTCACGAAAAAGACAAAAAAAAACAAAAACAAAAAAACACAGACATATATATCAATGAAATAGAATCGAGAGTCCAGAATGAACTGTCAAATTTATAGTCAATTGATTTTCAACAATGGTGCCAAGACAATTCAATGGGAAAAGAATAGTCTTTTCAACAGACAGTGCTAGCACAACTGGATATCCACATGTAAAAGAATGAAGCTGCACCTCTACCTCACACCATATACAAACATTAATTAAATGGATCATAGACCTCAGTGTAGGAGCCAAAACTATAAAACTTTTTGAAGAAAACACAGGAGTAAATCTTTGTTAACCTGGGTTAGGAAATGGCTTCTTAAATATGACACCAACAGCACAGTGATGAAAACAAAACCACAAAAATCAGAAACTTGTGCTTCAAAGGACACTATCAAGAAAATGAAAAGACAGCCCATAGAATGGAGAAAATATTTGCGAATCCTATCTATAATAAGGGACTTATAGCTAGAATGTATTAAAACTATTGGGGACTGGCCAGTTAGCTCACTTGGTTGGAGCGTATCCTTATAACTCCCAAGGTCATGGATTAAGATTCTGGTACTGGCCAGCCACCAAAATAAATAAATAAATAAATCTCAGGGGGAAAAAAGAAAGAAAAAGACTAAAACTCTTAACAACTCAATAAAAAGATAACCCAATTAAAAGTGGGCCAAGAATTTGGATAGACATCTCTCCAAAGAAGATATGCAAATGGACACATGAAAGGATGTTCAATACCATTAGCCATCAGGGAAATGCAGATCAAAACCACAATAAGATACCACTTCACGTCTATTAGGATAACTATAATCAGAGACAACAGCAAGTGTTGGTGAGGATGTGAAGAAATTTGAACCCTCATACAGTGCTAGTGGGAATGTAAAATGATTTGGCTACTTAAGAAAAGAGTTTGGCAGTTCCTCAAACAGTTAAAGAATTACCCTATAAGCCAGCAATTCCACTCCCAGATAATATACTCAAGAGAAATGAAAACATATGTCCACACAAAAACTTACAACATGAATGATGATAATAGCCAAAAGGTGGAAACAACCCAAATGTCCACTGACTGATGAACGGATAAACAAAATGTGGTATAACAATACAATGGACTATTATTTGGCCATAAAAGGAATGATGTACTGATACATGCTGCAACACAGGTTTATCTTGGAAACATGCTAAGTGAAAGAAGCCAGTCACAAAAGGTCATATATTATATCATTCCATTTATACGAATGTCCAGGACAGGCAAATCCATAGAGAAATACAGTAGATTAGTGGCTACTCAGAAATGGAGGGGTTGGAGGAAAATGGGGAGTGACCATTAAGGATTTCTATTTAGGGTGATAAAAATGTTCTAAAGTTGACTGTGGTGATGGTTACACAACCTTGTGAAATTACTAAAAACATAATTCACCAATTTAAATTGTACAATTTAATATCTCAAAGCTGTTGAAAACCTTGAGAATATGCGGGGGGGGGGGGGAGGCTGTGCGATTTGTTGGTTCAATGAATGTTGCCTTAGCAACCTGACAACAGCCAGACATTTGCTCTTAGCACCAACTCTTACTTTGATTCTCCCTAGCAGAGCAATGATAAGCTTCTCAATTCTAATGAGATCCCCGATTTTATTGGTGAGGATAATATCACATATGAGAAGACTGAGAGTAACCAAACAGGAAGGGACTTCATTTAATATAGCCCACTACTGCCAACTACAGTGTTTACTTAAATCATTTAAAAGAAAATATGAGTTCTGATTCTGGCTGAGGTGGAGTAAGCTTACTACTGCCTCTCTCCTGCTGACTACCACCAACACCTACAGACAAAATACAGAAAACAAATGCCTGAGACTCTGGAGAGTAAACGCAAGCTGATGGATTGTGGAAACCAGGAAAAGGAGCCCCTGAAGGCTGGCAAGTATAAGGATTAAGAGAGAAGGAAATTGAAGAAGGGAATCCATAATACCATGTATAAACCCACACAAATCCCAGGCTCATCTCTGAGCTGTGCAGGACAGATCCAAAGCAGTATAGCAAAGACTCTGAAAACTCAACTGAGACTTAAACCACCGCCAACTCTCAGACTAAACCTTGCATGGCATAAGTGCAGGACAGACTGAAAACAGCACAGCAAAGCTTTAGAAATAGAACTGACATTGAAATCACCACCCACAGAGGGCAAGACAGAACTAGTGGTCTGAACCTAACCAAGGTTTAAGGTTTTTTTTTAAATCAACCTTTTTCAGACGATTATAAAACAGGATACAAAGTGTACACAACATAACATTCACAATGTCCAGGATATCACCCAAAATTACTTGATATACCCCAAAATAAAAACTAACAGGAAAATGTGACCCATTTTCAAGGGAAAGGAAATAATTAACAGATGTCAACTCTAAGATAACACAGATTTGGGGACTCAATGACAACTTTAAAGCACCTATTGTAACCATATTCCATGAGGTAAATGCAAAATGAGTAGAAAAAGTGACATTCTCAACAAAAACAGAAACTATAAAAAAGAACTGAATGGAAATTTCAAACCAAAAAATATACAATCTGAAATTAAAAACTCATGGGATGGGCTCAATAGCAGAATGGAGGTGACAGAGGCAAGAGTCCGTGTACCTGAATTTAGATCAATAGGAATTATGCAATCTGGAGAACAGAAAGTAAGGTGATAGAGTTTGGATATGTAGTCCCCCCAGACCTGTGGAGCTACCAGAGTGGAACACCAGCCTGGGAGAGGTGAAGTGTGGCCTGAGACCAGGAAAGCCATAGAAGTGGAGCTACCCAAGGACTTGGGGACCCAACCCCCACACCAGTGTGGTTTGTGCAGCAGCTCTGCAGAGTATAGGCCTGAAACCTCGGTGGCATCCACGTTGTGTTAAGTCTGCAGGCCGGCAGGACATGACAGCAGTGGAGTCATGGCAGCCTCCACCCAGATTCCAGGGATGTATGGAAAAGCCTGAGGGCCCAGGCAGAGACCTGGCACAGGGGCAGAGCCACTGCAGAGGACATCTACTAGAGCAATGCCAAGCAGGAAAGTGGGGTTGGAGGCCCCACAGGGAGCCCCCACCAGGGAAATGTCTAGTACAGCCAATGCAGCAGGGCTGCTGCCAGGACCCCTGAACTCCGGGCCACTGGTAACACACAACGCAGGCCTGGAAAAGCCACAGGCACCAGTGTGGCCCTATGGGCTATGCCTGGTAGAGCTGCGGGAGTGAGGCTGCCTGATGCTTTGGGGACCCAGATGCCCCACTGTGCCCAGGATGCAGGACTTGGAGTCAAAGAAGATTATTTTGGAGCTTTAAGACATAATGTCTACCCTGCTGGGTTTTGGAATTGTTTGGGGCCTGTTTCTCCTTTCTTCTGGCCTATTCCTCCCTTTGGAATGGGAACGTGTACCCAATGTCTGTTCCACCAGTGTATCTTGGCAGTAGATAAATTTGGTTTTGATTTTTACAGGTTCACAGCTGGAAAGACTTGACTTTGGTCTCAGATTAGACTTTGGACTTTGGACTTTTAATTTGGTGCTGGAGCAAGCTAAGACTTTTGGGACTGTTGGGATAGAATGACTGTATTTCATATGTGAGAGTGACCTGAGTTTTGGGGGCCAGGGGCGGAATGATGGAGTTTTGATGTGTTGTCCCCTCCAAAACTCATGTGGAAATTTGATCTCCAATGTGGCAGTGTTGGAAACTGATTAAGTCATGGGGGTGGACCCCTCATGAATGGATTAATGCTCTCCCTGGGGGAGGAGGGGTAGTGAGTGAGTTCTCACTCTAAGAGTTCCCGTGAGAGCTGATTGTTTAAAGGACGCTGGCACCTTCTCTCTCACTCTCTCCCTCTTGCTTCCTCTCTCGCCATGTGATCTGCTTGTACCTGCCAGCTGCCTGCTGCTTTTCCGCCATGAGTAGAAGCAGCCTGAGGCCTGTGCCAGATGCAGCTGCCCCAGAATCGTAAGCCAAATAAACCTCTTTCCTTTATAAATTATCCAGTCTCAGGTATTTCCGTTATAGCAACACAAAACGGAGTAAAACAGAAGGTTTGACTTCAATGACCTGCTGGGCAATATGAAAAGGTCTAACATTCATATCACTGAAGTCTAAGAAGGAGAGGAGAAAGGGATTAGTGAAGAAAACTATCTGAAGAAATAATATCTGAATGCTATTTACAATAGTCAAGAGTTGGAACCAACCTAAAATGCCCATCATCAGATGAGCGGATAAGGAAAATGTGGTATATCTACACAATGGAATACTACTATTATAAAAAAAAAAATGAAATACTACCATTTGCAGCAAGATGGACTTAGAGAAAATTATATTGAGATAAGCCAGACACAGAAAGAGAAATACCGCATGTTCTCACTTATCTGTGGGAGCCAATAAAAATAAATATACAAACAAATAAATGGGGGGGAGGGGAGAAGACACAGCAATCACAATAATTCCTTGAACTTAAGACAAGTGAACAGATATGATGTTGATGGGGGGGGGCGGGGGGGCAGGGAGGAAGGAAAAGGAGGAACTGGTGGAGGGACATGAAACTCAACTACATTGTATATTGAAAAATAAGAATAAAAATAAAAAAATAATGGCTGAAAACTTCCTAAACTTGATGGGAGACATAAGTTTATAGATTCTAAATGCCCAATGAACCCAGAGTTTAAACAAAAAAACAAAGTGATCTATTTCCAGCAGACTTTTTCCTGGTAACCTATTCAAGCTTCTCATAAATGTCCTGATTCCTAAGCTATTAATTCATTTTTGCCTTCAGTGAATAAATATATACTTTCAATTCATTGAAAACGCTATTGATTTTAAGAAGCACAATTATTTTACATAACATTTAAAAATGCTCCCAAATAATTTTATAATGCCATTTATAAAAGACAAGTTCTGACTTGACAGATATGAAAATGTTTAAAAAAAAAAAAAAGCATCTTAGAATAAGCACCCTCAGTACTACACAGATAGTGTGGTAAATAGAATGGACACAAGCATCTAGTTCTGACATCTGATATATATCATTCCTCTTGTAACATTACTCATTGCTCTTTCTTCTTGCTTGGTCTTAGTAAGAAAAGACAAAATATGTATTTAGAAAAACTCATTGCTCTATATTGATAAGACTCTCCTCCAAAATCCCACCTGTCTCTCTGTCTGCACTTTACAAACCTTCCCTATGGCAAGGGAAAGCATAATCTAACAATAACTAAATTTCCATCCTAATCATTCTCTATTCTTCAAACTCTATTATTTTTCTTGAAAGAATGAAAGGCTAGGTAATTTAAGCCTTTTTCCCTGCAAAAATAAAGCTACTCACAAAATTCCAACCATGTTTACAAACTCCTCATACTGACTTTCTTCCTTTAAGGATAAATTACTTTATTTTTGTCTTAACCTGGGACAGTTTTATGTATCTTTAGAGTCCATTTCATTCTCAAGTTATTTATAAAGCACTAAGAGAATACACTGGAAATTAAGTTTTTTAAATAAAATACAGAGGCCCCAGGGTTTTTAAAAATTGCATCAGTCACTAAGTGACAGCCAAATCCACATTTCTCTTCAAAGTATTTGACCTCTTACTCCCACTTTTGAAATAAAACATAAGTTGTACAAGCTTGAGTGTGCATCTCTAATAGATCTTACTCGTAGCTATTAAGCCTTTGGGGGGAAAAAAAAACAGAAGACTTCCCTCTACCACATTAAAAAGTCTAGATTTCTCATCCCTTTTTCCAGATGTATAATTTTTATTAAAAACAACAGATTTTTAACCCCTGTATCTCAAGTGCATATTTCTGACTCTGCTATGTTGAGTCATAAAGAACATTCTTATAGATGATGGTCAGCCCCTAGGTGCCAGCAGTGGTCAAACAGCTGGCACCCAACTCTAGGAGTAGCCCTGATTAAATGCCACTTTGGAGACCCCACCCCCAACTCTAAGTCACTAGTCATTTCTTTTCATCCACAGAGACAGAGTGTTTTTAAAAAACATAACATTGGCTGGGGCCGGCCCGGTGGCGCAATGGATAGTGCGCCGCTTGGGAAGCGCGGCGGCGCTCCCACCCGAGGGTTCGGATCCCACATACAGACCGGTTCCCGCTCACTGGCTGAGCGAGGCGCGGGAGCAACACCGAGGGTTGCGATCCCGTTGCCGGTCCCCGGTCCAGTACGGGGGCAACACTGAGGGTTGCGATCCGTTGCCGGACACGGAAAAAGACAAAAGACAAAACAAACAAACAAACAAACAAACAAAAAACGTAACATTGGCTTACTAATAAAATGGAAGGAACATGGTCAAATATGGACTTCAAACTGACCAGAGAGCCCTTTTACACTGGGCATGGAGCTCCTCTTCTGGCAATGGGTACATAATTAAGCAGCTCTGCTCCAGAGGAAAAAGTCAGCTTTACTGAGTACATACAGTCGTCCCTCCCATATCTATGGGTTCTGCATCTGCAAATTCTACCAAATGCGGATCAAAAAAGTACTATAGTTAGGACAAAGAGGTTGCATCTGTACTAAACATGTACAGACTTTTTTTCTTTTCACTATTCCTTAAACAATATAGTATAACAACTATTTACACAGCATTTACATTGTGTTAGGTATTTCAAGTAATCTAGAGATGATTTAAAGTATGCGGGAGGATGTGCCTAGATTATTATGCCATTTTATATCAGGGACTTGAGCATCTGAAGATTTTGGTATCCTTGGGGAGTCCTGCAACCAATACCCCATGGATACCAAGGGAAGGCTGTATAGGTCTCCTAACTGAAAGTAGGATGTACAGCTGACAGTGGTCTTAACACTCTCACTTTTAACTGTTCTAGGGCTGGCTGGGCAAAGTTGTGCAGAAAGCAGAGGTCTCTTCTCTGGACCACCGTTTTGGTTTCCTATAAGCCTAGCTGTGACTGAACTAATGAACTGACCACCTAAATGCTCACACTGCAAACAAACTCATAATCAACAGCCTCAAACCTTTCCATCTGGATGTCCCCAAAGTGCCCTCCACATTGGAGATCCTCTCAGATAAGCTTGGAGCCTTTGTATAGCTCAGTCTGGAAACTAATATGTGGGAGTAAAACTACAAACTGATTTGTTTCATTTGTCGTGCCACATGTGGGGGCCACTTATCAGTCTAGTTTTTAAAGAGAACCAGCCTTACATGTGCCTGGAACACAATGAGGAATTCAATACTCAAGCACTGGAATATAGGCTATTTTAGGAGGTCTTCTTTTTGCTCTAAGTGGGGGGTGGGTAGCTAGAGGGGTGAAGGTCAGGAGCTGAAAATACTATTTGACAAAATAATTATTTTTGCAAGCTGCTGCACTGGCGGGACAGAGGTCTGGGACTTGGCATGGAGGAGTCCCCGCCTCACAATCTGATACCCACCACTGAGCAGCCCACCACCTGCAGCCCGGGGCCAGGCCCGGGGAGGGGGCACCAGCAGACCCTGGCCTCCAGCCATGCTACCTCTCTTAGGGGCACTGGATCAGACATGGCAGACAACCAGCCAAAAAAAAAAAAAGAAAGAAAGAAAGAAAAAGAAGAGACGAGGGGGAGAAGGGGTGGGGTGGGGGGCCTAAAATTTGGATTCGGCGGGTCTTTTCAAACACTTTAATCCTTTCGTGCTGATGGTTCCTGGAGTGTCTGTGGCTGGCACTGGACCCTACACCGGGAAAATCCAACTCCCGAAGCCAATGCATTAAAGAGAAAACTGTTAATCAGCTAAATAGAAACTGGAATCTGTTCACATGAAGTCTCTTTTTTCCTCCGTCACCAGAGGGACACCATAGTGTTCTGAAATACACTCCTGACATCAGTTGGCAGGGAACCCTATTTTGTTGAACATGATTCATCCGTTAGGTTATTGTTTTTAATATTAGAAAGTGAGCTTTTAAATGCCAAACAAATTTTGCAGCAGGGGACAAAAGATATTCCAAGTGGTCTCCCTGGACCTTCCACCAACTGTGTCCACCAAATGGCTGAAAAGAAACCTTCCCCTGGTGCTTCAGAAATGAAGCAGAGACATAGCTATATCCAACTATTACCTAATATGAGACTTTGTTCTCCAAGTGCAGAGTGTTGTGGGATCAGGGCTGAACTCAGGTGGGCAAAGCTGTAGATTGAGAACCAAGGAGTGGGAGCCATAGAGGAAATTGGCAAGCGCAGTGGAGCTGAGTGGTCAGGCCTTGGCAGAAGCTGTGGTGGCTACAAAATGCTGCTTTTCACTTAGACATACCTTCTGTCCATGTTGCCACTGACCATCAGGTTGGGAGGGCTGTCCCTGAGGTTGACACAAGTGAAGTCACCAAGTGCATTCCCCAGCTTTGAGAGGCAGCGTTCTGCTTCCAGGCTATACACCAGGATCTGGGAGAGGAAGAGAAGCGTGTGAATGCACAGTTCCATATGCCAGACTGACCTCCATCATCATCTCACCATTGTCCCGAGCACAATCCTTACCACTCAGCCCCTGTTAAGATGCTCTGCCGCTTAATTTCCTGACCTCTTCCTGGTTACTGGTAGGTAGGAATATGGCTATTAGAATGACAAAAGGAGATGCTAAAAAGAGGAAAATCCAAAAGTTCCTTAGGCCAAGGCGCAAACAAACTCATAGGGCCCAAAGGGAAATACCAAATGGAGAAAATAGGTAACCTAATTTCTTAACACAGAAAAAGAGGTAGGAAACTAAGGGTCACTGACTACATCTGTTTTGGAATTAATGGGAGAGCTAACAAAAGATCAGGAAGCTTGCAGATGAGCCAGCGTGGGTTCTCTTTTTGTATACATACCACGGAAGGTAAAAGAAAGAACAGTACAAGTATCCAAGAAGGTGGAACTTCCCTAGTGAATCATTAGATGATTCTTTTGTACTAAACAATGAATCAAAACACAAACTCTTCTCAAATATTTCTCCTGTTGGTCATTCTCCACTTGCTAATTTTAGAAAGTGCTGCTCCATAAAGTAGCAAAGCCACAAAGAAGGAATACCCCTGATCTCTAGGCGATGCATTTGTTATATTAGAACACTTCTGTGCCTTCTCTCCAGCAAAAAGAAAAAAAAGGCTGATTCATAAGGAATCTTTCTGAAGATTAAGTCTTTTACTAAAAACAAATCTTAATTCAATTAACATTAAGTGCTTGCTATGGATCAGTCATTGTAGGTGCTGAAGACAGAGCCTGCCCCCAAATTCACAGTTTAAAAGCCTCCTCTTTAACATGAACACACATTTAGTTCTGAGAATACTGTTTATCTATTCTGTTGATCATGTGGTTAATATTTTTAAATTAATCACTGAACTCAAAAGTTTTAATATTTTGTACAGATTTCTCCTCTCAGCACACACATGGAAATGATGTGCTTTCTTCTTGTAATCTATGTATTTATCATTTATCAGTCTACAGGTTTTTACTTAATAATAACTCAAACAGTATCCACCTTGAAAATCATCAATCACATTGTCAACATACATTTCTAACAAGTGAATCTTTGGAAATTCCTAATAGTCAAACAACACTATAATGTTAATTAACTATTACTAACAATATATGAAAGGAAAGAGGACAAATTCAAAACTTAAAATGCCCTCGTAATCCATGAAGACCTTAGGGAACAAGCTAAGATGCAGCTGAAAATAAAAGTTCCTGACTCAGAAAATTTCAACAATTCTAAAATATCCAAAATAAGATTATTCTGTAAGAATACAGAAAGAACTTAATCTTCTATCTTCAGTGAATATTCTAAAAATGATATAAAATCAGCTCCTGAAGAGAGAAAAAAAAATTAAAAACAGCAACCTCACAGTCTATTATAAAAGTAATATTCTGCAGTAACCCATCATTATAGAGCTTTCAATATTTTGTTTTTAAAAAATACTTCAACTTCTATAGCAGGAAGGTAGGCCTTAAATCAGTAAAACATCCGTAGTAAATATAAGAACTGAAATCAATTCGTACATCTTTACTTTTTCTAGAAGTTATTTTTTGACAAGTGGATCAATCATTTGTAAGGGATGTAGTGAGATCTAATCCCTCTCCAAAAAGACTCTCTGCAAATTCACCATAAAGACATCTAAGTTAGTAGTCAAGAGTCAAGTCTTTTCTAAAATGTTTAATAATTCAAAGAATCAGAACTATCTAAAGAGTACCTTTACCATTACATTTAGTTAAAGACCACAGAGATTAGAAAACACATTACCCATCTCGAAGGCGGTTCTTTCCATGTTACAAGTCCCTTAACAACCTTTACCATTTCTCCCTCCCTCCCTCCCGCACTCTCTCTCTTTTAATAAGGTTGAGCAAATGGGACTTCATTTTATCTGATTGCCACAGACTAGAAAGATTAATTATTCATGCTCACACTCTCCCTCTTGTTAAGACCATGCATTAGACTAATTTTTCTCTTTATTGCCCTAGTTGGGTGAGTCTCAACCCATGGCCACTTGACTCATTCTCAGAGGTGTACGGATATGCTAGAAAGAAGAAAAAAACTACCCATAGCTACAATCTTGGAGAAAATGTTCGGCACTAATGTGATCGCCAAGTCAATAGATACTGGAGATTTTTTCTAAGTACCAAGTGCATATTATAGAGGAGCTTAAACAGTGATTACAGAGCAAATTTTTATGAGCATTAAGAGGTTTCCTTAAGAATTATCTAAAACAGCTAAACCTTGTTGGGACTGGTGTATGTTTTACAATGGTAACAGCAGGAAATGTAGTGTGTAGTCACATGACACTGGGTGGTTTCCTTTCTCTTTGGCTTCTAGGTAGATCCAAAGGCACTAAGTAGAAGCAAGCATTGTCTTTTAAAGAGAACTTTAGCAGAAAGTTCTCTATTTTTCTTTCTTCAAGATCTTAAATAATTTCCATAAATCCTACTCTTCGAATCTTGATTTTCAATTTTGCCAATTATTCTGATTTCTCTGTAATCTATTTCTAAAAAATCTTTGTTTTTCCTGATTTCAAATATAGTATATCTTATAACAAATTCTAACGTAATAGAATTACATAACAAAGTGGTAGTCCTCTTCTGTTTATCCATCTCTCAGGAATAACCACTTTTAACAGTTTGGTGTATGTACTTCTAGACTTTTTTATGCATGTCTGTCTGTCTCTATACACATGTGTGTATAAAATTTTATTTCCTGAATCAGATGTTATTCCACAACTTGTTTTTCCCACTTGTCAGTACATACCTATAGATAGATCTTGTTCTTATTAATAGCTGTCTAGAATTTCTCTGTGGATATGTAATTCCACACTGATGGATGTTTGGGTGGTTTCTAATTTTTTAGATAAAAGAAATAATGCTGTAATTCATTCAATAGCCAGTCAACCACAATTTATTAGTCATTTTCTAGGCACTAGGCACTGGAATGAACAGGGACAGAGGATGAAGTGTGAAGCCTCAGCCTGCTGCCAGCTGAGAGTCCGCCTCCTCACCAGCTGGTGCCCGGCCACCAGCTGTCCTGCTCCTCCATACATGGGACCTGCCTCTCTGAGGAGACCTGCTGACCCATCTCACAGCCATGTCCTAGTGGCTGGTGTCTTAAGCAGCAGGAGCAGCAATACACGCCCAACATCTGGGTAGCATCAGCAACTGCCCTAGGGCAGACAGGCCCTGAGTGACCTGGACCATTTAGGTGCCCAGGATTGGCTTTCCAACCACACTGTGAAGGAAAAAGCTGAGGCACGGCCATTGTCCCTATAGTGGAGTGAGCACAAGCCAGGCCCACTTCCTCCTTCACCCAATAAGAACTGGATTTAGCACTGTAAACTTTTCATAAATCTGGGACTGACACTACTCATAGTTAAAGATGAAGTACTTGCATACAGAAATCGCTATGAAGAGACTGTAGAGTCTTGCTGTCCCAGAATTCTGGTCATGTACTGAGGAAGGAGGAAAGGAACGCCACATGTGTTTTCTTTAAGTTTACCAAAATAGTGAGTCTTCCTCACACTCAATATCTGCCAAAGGCATTAAGCCAGCAACAATAACACCCTGAGCAGCTGACTTGCCTCCTCAGAACCCCAGCACTGCCTTCCAGAATGGTCACGAGTGGTCAGAAGGCTTCCTTACAAGACTATAGCCTTTCAAAAGCTTTGTGATTATTTGCCACCATTTAAAAAAGGGAAGTGACAAAGAGAGCAAAAGGCAGGAGATGCTGCAGTGGCTTGAGGCAGAGTGAAGAGGCAGAGCTGACTGAAACTCACGGAGGCCACAAAGTCTACCTGCTTTCTTTTCTGATCCCTGATAACCTACCTCCTTCACTACCACATATATTTTGCTCTTCTGAAGGGGAGGTGGGCAGGGAAGTCATGATAAGAAACCAAACTCTAGAGAGTAAAACAAATAAACCTCCTGCTCTCTCCTCTTCCATGCACTCAAGTTTATTTTGTGTTCCCTTCTCCACGAAGCTCTCAGCATACAAGTTCATTCCCTCTCATCAGTGCTGAAGGTACTTACTGTACCCACCTCATCTGGTGTTCCCACGGGGCCACCTTGAACTGTGAGTTATCTCCTCTATCTCCCAGACCTGTGGTTCTCAAACGCTGGAGGATAGGAGGGTCTCTGAAGAGTCTGATTTTAGCAGGTCATTTGTGAAGCTCTGTTACCAAGCATCACACCACATGTAAAACACTCTTCTAGATTTAAGGCTATTAGTTCCTTGGGGCAGAAATCCTATCATGTGCCAGTTACTGTGTTAGTTATACATTCACCGTGTCTTGCTAAGTGTTCACATTTGTGTTTGGAGATGAACTGGCTCATGATACCAGGCAAACCCAGAGTTTACCACAATCTGGGGCCCAATAAATACTCACATATACCTTTTCTTGCTTAACAGATTCCTACATTCCTCAATATCTGATCTTGAGGCTGGCTTGTAGGTTTCTTAAGTAGGAACCACTTCATCCTACTCAAAACAGAAGGTTCTCTTCATAATACCCAGATTCTAGAATACCCAAACTTCACCCAGTCCTAAGGTTCCATCTCTGAAAACCCTCCTATTTACAAACACTGAAAATGCTGGGTAAGTTTCAGTCTAGTATCAAACAGTCCTTCAAATATTCTGCTTAACTCATAAGAAAGAGAAATTCACAGGAGTCAAAAATGAAGGGAACACTAAAACCAGAAACATAAGTGAGCATTCAAGCCAGGGGCTAGGCTGGGGACACTTGTCAATGTCAGGAGCCTAGAGAGCTGGGGAAACAGGAGATCAAGTATCTGGCCGGCACAAAGCAGAGGATCAAAATTGAGATCTCTGCATAAACCTGGGCCCTTGTAGGCTACATATGCTCAGTAAAAAGCGAGCTAGGGGAAAAAAATTTATTCATTGGTGAAGATAACCTACCCAGAAACTTGTCTACCTCAGGTTGAGTTTGGTGAGGTGGGGGTTGGGGCTGAAAGGGAGACACAATCTGCAGTCACACAGATTGTGTGACTCGCACAAGTTCAGGGTTTGCATTTACATATCTGCAAGGCCAAAAGAACCCAAGTCTAGTAATTAAAGTATTTTTCAGGTTGGTAACATGCCTCCTGATACCTTGCAGAATCTTCCCAGGAGGAATACAATCTCAACACAGGCCCCTTACGAGACCTACAAATCAAGATCAGCCAAATATTTGCTTATGATAAAAAAAAAATTACAAAGACAGAAAGAAATGATTTATCATAAGTGAGAGAAAGATAAACAGGTAGCATTAGACTTCCAAGCATATCACATAAAGAATACAAAATAAGCATGCTAAAAATGTTTACAGATAAAAGAGCGAGTAAAAAGTAGCAAAACAATAAGCAGATTTGAAAAACAAAACAAAATTTCTAAAAATTCAAAGTCATGGGTGAGGTAAACAAGAAATAAGGAGTCCAGGAGACAATGTGTGAACTGGAAGATTGACTTGAAGAATTATTCGAAATTTAACACAGAGGGAGATGGAAAACGTGAATGAGCAGTGAACAGCACAGAGGGGAGAATAAGTTGGTCTAATACCCATCTAACCTGAGTTCCAGACAGAAAAAATAGAAATTTTCAACAAGATAATGTCTGAGAATCTCCTACAACTGAAATGAAGGAAGCATGAGAAATCCCAAACAGGATAAATAAGAATAATGCTTCACATAGAGACAATGGAGTAAAACCACAGAAAATTAAAGACAAGGAAAAAATATTAAAGGTGGACAAAAGGACAGAAAGAGTCCTAAAAGGAAATGACAAGTAGACTGACAGCCAACTTCTCAGCAGCATCGATGAAAGTTAAAACCAATAATATCTTTGAAGGGCTGAGAGCAAATAACTGTCAACCTGGAATTGTAAAAGACTAGCAAAACTACCTTTCAAGAATGAGGATGAAATAAAGATGTTTTTAGATAGAAACACGGACAGCACTTGTGGCTGATAGAGCCTCACTAAAGGAACTTACAAAGAATGTACTTTGGGTAGATAGAAAATCATTCCAGAAAAAAGGTCTGAGATGCTGAAAGGAATAGTGAATGAAGAATCAAGTAAATGTGCATAAAAGTATGCAAACATTGACTATATACAACAACAAGAATGCTGATTTGGGGCTAAATAAATAGAATAAACTGTATCTAGTCATTATTATTCCAAACAGTCAAATGCCATGAATTAGGAAAATGTACCATAACCACAAAGATGCCAGAGGCAAAGGGTATGTTCCAGTGTTATGGTCTGAATAGACGCTTCTCTGGATATTTGTATAGTATCTGGCACATAGGAGGGGCTTAGTATATATTTGGTGAAAGAATGAACAGATGAACAAATGCTCTGTATATACCTACTGATCAAAGGCAAATGCTACACTGGTCTTATAGTAAAGCCAGGCTTCACGAATACAAATGAGTACATTAAGTCAGTGTGCTGTCTACCAACAGCAACATATTTAGCTGTTTCCTAAGTGGCATGTACAGTTTCATTCAGTACAAGATCCTGAAGAATAAGACTAGTAATGCTCATTTTTAAAAAAAGACACAAAGGAAAAAAGCCTATAAATACTTGGGATAGAATTTACTCATTTAAACGAACCAAGCTGCTATCATGACCCAACATACATACAGCCCACAGAAATGTGAAATTTAACTACAAGAAATGCACGGTCTGCAGATCGGTGTTCACACACAAAGCTAAGTGTACAGCCTCTATAAATTCACAGATGAGCTAAGGTTTGAAAAAAAGGGATGAGAAAGACAATTGGGGTGGGAGGGGGAGCTAGTGAGAAAAGAGTAAATCATACACAAAACAGCCAATAAAAAAATAAAAAAGCAGTTAATATACATGAATAATGGATGTCTGATTTAAAAGCAGTTTACTCCGATATGATGTAATTTTTGACAATCAGCCAGAGAGACTATTTTGTAAGTCCTTGCCAGAGATAAGTCATAGCATGAGGCTTGGTAACACGGCCATATCTGTGAACATGTGGAAAATGACTTTCACCACCATCCCAAAGGTGACTTTCTGTTGGCAAACAGAAACTTGCCTCTCAGGTGCACTTAGCAGCAGCAACCAGCAAGATGCAGAGCTTGAGGAAATGGATCCCTAACATGAGCACAGCTTCCAGAAATGTGGCACCCCTTAACAGTTTCCATGACATCTTCTGGCACAGATCACACTCAAATTCGGCACAAAGGGAGAAGAAGCCTGGGCTGCTTTCATGTTTAAGTTTTAATTGGAGTGACAAGCCCATGAGGCCGAGATATTTCAGGGATGGGACGGTGTTGCTGAGTGTCGCCAGGCGTGCTTCCCACCACCACGTGCCAATGCACCTGCAACCCCCACTGTTCCAGGACTGGACTCTTCCCGGGAGGCAGTGCCAATCACCGCAGGCTGTGCCAAATGTGGGGGCTTTGTGATGTGGGCAGATGTCTACAAAGGATCACAGCAAGGCTAAACCAACACCTATTGTGACCTAAGCCTGAAAGGAACCCAGAGAGCAAGAGTACATTCGAGAAAAAATCTGGGCAAAAATCATCCAAAACTCTTTCTCTTAACATGTCCATAGTTGCTGGGAGTAATAAAGGAAGACCAGGTACTCTCTGTAGGGTAAACAGAATATGGTGCTCTTCTTTCCTTCAGGGATCCCTTTCAATAATCTTTGTCCTAGTGCTAAAATAAGGGTAAAAGATGTGACCATGAAGAACTGGTTAATGATTACATAAAATGAACAAGAAATGTTATAAATTAGTATGGAATATGTATAACTGAGAGCTGAAAATCCTCCTTTATGCTCCCAACATGCCTTGTCATAATAAAGACCATGGACAGTTTCAAAACACTTCATAAACATTAACCACATGTAACTAATCATGGTCCCCATGAGAAAGAAAATTATTATTGAATCTATTTTACAGGGAGATAACTGAAACTACAAACTATGACTTGAATTCTTCAAAATTTAAGGCAACTTGGGTATTTTTTAAATGGAAAGATTACAAGTGAGATGCTTGTAATGTAAAACTATCTGTAAGCCTATAGACTTAATTAACATTGTACATGAAATTCAGGATATTAGCTTGATTATCAATTTTCTTTTGACTAGCCTGGAAACTTCAGTTTGGCCTCAAGTTGGATTGGACAAAGGCTTAGAAGAGGGTAGACAGGCAGAATGTTGCTTAAGTCAGATCACTGAAACAAATGAGAGCTGAAGGGGGAAACTGGAAAATTGCAGTGAATAATCAAGGGCTTTGGTGCAGAGCAGAAAGTCCACCCATGGGCTCCCCTTCATTCCCCTAAGGCCACTTCTAATCACACTACATGGTACACGATGGTGTTGGCACAGACTGCTTAGCAGTGTTTTGCTCACAAGCGAACACTAAACATACTAGCTGTTCATAATATCCAGGATATGCCTTTCACACAAATCCTTTCAGAATATCATTGTACTTGATTCTCACAACTACCAAGAGGAAGATAAGACAAATACTACTGTGTACATTGTATGCATCAAGAAACTGAGGTTTAAATAATTTTTAAAAACTTGCTATAAACTACACATGTAACTAAAGTAGGAGAAGCCTATTCTCAATCCTACGTCAGTTTGCTATCATAACAACATCTTTTCCTGATTCATGTCAAAAATGGTTATTAAGGGGGCCGGCCCGGTGGCGCACTGGATAGTGCGCCGCTTGGGAAGCGCGGCGGTGCTCCCGTCCGAGGGTTCGGATCCCACATACAGACCGGCTCCCGCTCACTGGCTGAGCGAGGCGCGGGAGCAACACTGAGGCTTGCGATCCCGTTGCCGGTCCCCGGTCCGGTACGGGGGCAACACTGAGGGTTGCGATCCGTTGCCGGACACGGAAAAAAAAGACAAAAAGACAAAAAAAAAAAAAAAAAAAAAAAAAAAAAAAAAAGGTT
>NW_007726338.1:730751-748591 GCF_000696425.1 Galeopterus variegatus | reverse complement strand
AAAAAAAAAAAAAAAAAAAAAAAAAAAAAAAAAAAAAAAAAAAAAAAAAAAAAAAAGGTTATTAAGAACAGCTAATACTTACAGTGTTCTCTTAGGGCAAAACACTGCTACAACACATTATCATCTAACCTGATCCCCACAATTCCATAAGGTAAGTACCACAATTTTGCTCACTTTACATATACAGAAATTGAGCTTTAGAGAGGTCAAACCTCTCACCCAGTTATGAAGTTTTGGAACTGGAATTTAAACCCAGGTGGGTGGGCTTCAAAGCTCATCTCTTTAACCCTCTACCAGAGGGTCCTCAAAGTGAGGTCCCAGGATTAGCAGCATCAGAACCACTGGACTCTCACTGCACAAGCAAATTCTCAAGCCCCACCCCAGACTCACAGAATCAGAAGCTCTGTGGCTGGGGCTGGTGATCAATATTGTAATTGGGCCTCCTTTGGATTCTGATGCCCGCTGGCCTGTGAGAACCCTTCACACACCTATATTGCCTTCCAGGCCAAAAAGGAATTTCAGCCATTAAAGGGTAAATGCTATAAATGCTCATTTCCTGCCTCCTGGTCACTGCCAGTCTGGTTAAGCAACAGTGCTGGGCAGTAACAGTAACAAAATGTGAGACTGAAGGCACTGTGTTCTATAAGAACTCAGAGAAGAAGGATGTTCAGTAAGAGCCACAACAGTTGGCAAGGTTTCTTCCAAGTGGAACTCTGAATGGATCTCTCCCAACAGGACATGGAGAGACAGGAGGGGAAGAGGGAATACTATTGCTAATTCCAGGTCAAGAATGAACATGGCATATGCAGGATTGCACCAGCCTGGCTGGAGCGAGGGGCTGGCTTTAGAGGCATGGGACTAGAGAGCTCCCAGAGTCTTGAAGGCCAGCCTGAAGGTGGGCACCAGAGCCTGACCCATAGTCTTCAGCAAGCAGCCACTGCGCTGAGAAAACCTGAAATGGACCACAAGGAGGGGTGCCAACAGGTTCTGCAAAGTGCAAAGGTGGGGAAAAGGCAGGGGCAAGCAAAGGAGGGGAATGCAGCCTGGAGAGGTATTTTCATGTCATTTTCAACATACATTTTGAAACTTATTGTGAACACGAGGCAAGAGTTCACAACCCAAGGAAACATCAGAGTGTAAAGAAGTCACCTGGGAGGTGGGTAGAGTCTGGGCCAGATGTTCTACCCTGCAATGATCCAAAGAAATCTAGGTATGAAATTCGGTTCAGGTCCAGCCAGTTATGCCACATCACTGGCACAGTTCTCGAGCAGGAGAGGTGAGCCGAGGCGGGAAGCCAGGTCACAGTAGAGCTGCTTTCTGCATGCAGTACGCTTCACACAAGTTGTGGCCTCGTTTTTTTTTTTTTTTGTCCTTTTCCGTGTCCGGCAACGGATCGCAACCCTCAGTGTCGCCCCCGTACCGGACCGGGACCGGCAATGGGATCGCAACCCTTGGTGTTGCTCCCGCGCCTCGCTCAGCCAGTGAGCGGGAACCGGTCTGTATGTGGGATCCGAACCCTTGGGCGGGAGCGCCGCCGCGCTTCCCAAGCGGCACACTATCGCAGTGCGCCACCGGGCTGGCCCCGTGGTTTTTGTCTTTTTTCCGTGTCCGGCAACGGATCGCAACCCTCAGTGTCGCCCCCGTACCGGACCGGGACCGGCAATGGGATCGCAACCCTTGGTGTTGCTCCCGCGCCTCGCTCAGCCAGTGAGCGGGAACCGGTCTGTATGTGGGATCCGAACCCTTGGGCGGGAGCGCCGCCGCGCTTCCCAAGCGGCACACTATCGCAGTGCGCCACCGGGCTGGCCCCGTGGCCTCGTTTTAACACTGTAAACCTCATCACTCCTCCAAAGTCACTTAATTTGGAATGTGATTGCTCAAATGTGGGCTGAGCTGGAGTTTTCCTTAGCCTATCTACAAAGGGGATTTACCTTGTGAATTAATAACACACTGAGGGAATGCTTTAAAGAGTAACTTTGCCTCCATTAGAAGGACTATCTGCAACTCAATAATTGATAAGTTAATTATGAACCCACTCTCTAATGTAGGGCCTTATAGAAGATTGAAGTGTTCAGCAAATTAATAAATCATATTTCTCTATGTACTGAAATAAAAAGCAAACATCCTCTACTTTCTATGATTTTGTTAGTCTAAACTGCTATGTGTATTTGAAAACAGTAAAATGCTTGAAATGTTCTGAAATCCAGACTCACAGAGGCCATTTTCTGTGTGCCGTCATTCTCCTGCTCTCCCCCAAACCAACAACGTCAGTCTCAATTGTCCTTGTATACAAGGAAAACATGCAGCCTGTTCTACAGTGTTACATTTTTACTTCTGGAGCAAAGGCAAACGTTTCTAATAGGTCTTCCTTAGATCATCATTAACTGAAAAAGCAAGCTGATTTTTAACACTAACCTAGCTGCTGCCTGGGCAGTATTTATTCCGAGACTGGCACAAAGAAACCAAACCCATATTGATCAGTGAAAGTGAAATAAACGCAATAATCAACTCCAAGTTCATACTCTACCATGGGTGTGGGATGTTGAACTGGGATGGAAATTCCCCGTAAATAACCAGGGAAGCCATTAGAAAAATGAAGCCCTAAATAAAATTCGAAGCTTAATTCAAAAGCCAAAAGAGAAGAAAGGCAATGAACGGCATGTATTTCAGTGTGACAGTTTTGTAACTTGCTCAGAGCCTCAAGAATACCAATTAATTTCTTAAAAAATTAGAAAATGATAAAATATCATTAGCAAACAAAAACTATGCAAGTGTGAATAAAGACTAAAGACATTTAAGACACTGGTGCCAGCCCTCTCCGATAAGGTTTCGCATCTCTAACGCTTTTATGCAAAATGACTCAGCATTCACATTAGCTCATTGCATTAGCTCTGCACAGAAGCTAAATAGACCCATCTCTTTCTATTCTAAATGCATTCTTTCAAAACGATTCTTGGGAAAATGACTCTTGTGAAGAAACACGGATGGTTACATCCACAGTATGGCTTTAGCACAGCTCTCACACCAGCCCAGGGGCTACCAGTGCTCCAGCCAGCCTGGTCCACCCCAACACTGCTTCTACCCCCATGGAAACTCCCTCTGAGGCCTGCTGATGAACTCCTACCTGGCCCCAAAGCTAACGAGTACTGAGCACCAGCCACGTGCCAAACACATTACCTACGTTTACTAGGTATTATCTCAAATTTCCAAATGGGGAAACTGAGGCGAATAACTTTCCTAAGGTTTATCTGACACCAAAACCCTTGCTTCATTCCCAGTGGTGACACACCTACTACCTTGACTGTAGCTAAAAGTAACTTTTCCCTATGTTTACTTTCTATAACTTTTGTCACTCTTTCTAGGATCACTAGAGATCTTAAATAGCTATTAGCTTCTATAAAAACAAGCAACATTTCAAGAGATACTTTCCACAGACTAACCCATCATGGCTGTTTAGAATGTCAGAGATGGTTGAGACTTCAAAGGCCTCTAAGTCACAGGTTTCTTGCTGTCTTGAGAAGCCCTCAGGCTCTGTGGAGGTGTTTCAAGGTTTTCACAGGTGAGGAGATTTTATTTATTATCATTATTAACAATATACTAGCAATTATAACAATTATTGATACCATTTTAATATTAAAACATGTACAAAATGCATTTGAATGTTCATTCCTCATTTATCTATATAATTTTTCATCACTCTGGAATTCACCAAGTCTCTGTGAAGATCTTATAGCCTCGTGTTCATCTCAACATGGAGAAAAGCACCTTTATATCGATAAGTCACTGTTAAGGACCACAAGAGGCAGCTGTGATGTTTGATTCATTTCTATGTTTCCAGTGCCAGTTGTGTATTGAGCATATAATATGTGTTCAATAAGTATTCATTAACAATGATAGCAACCTTAACAACAACAATGGATCCTTTTGGTGGTCAGTATCACTCAATAACCCAGAAAACTGGTCTACAAGAGCTATTTTTCTAAACTCCATGAAGAAAGTAAATATAAAAATTTTTAAAGGTTTATGGTGAAAAATGAAAATAAGATTTGGCATTTACTTTGTGAACTTCCTATGTTAAATTATTCATCCTACTTGTAAAATACCAAGTTTTTATTCTCTGGAATGGGACCCCGAACAAAAGAAACGATGGGTTTCCTATTTAGGTGTAGATGTGGGAGAAGGTGGCCACAATCTACGAGCACTGCAAATTCTGATTCCAAAGGCTCTCTCAGACAGATATTTCAACTTGTGACGATTGCAGGCAACCAATCCAGAGTCTCTTCACGTCCATGTATGGGGAATGATTATCATAAGAGACGTTAGCAATTATTTTCCAGTGTGATGTAAGCTGAGGCAGCAGCGCCAAGCAAGCGTCCTTGTCACACACATCGCAGCCTTCTGGATTACTTCACTCACTTCTCCCTGATTAGGATGCAGGCCATGTGCTGCTTAATACAATCTGCCATCAAATGCCAAGTGCTTCAGAACTAAATTAGAAAATATGTCCAAATACATAGAATGATGCTAAGAGCCCTAAGTGAATCTCTCTCTTCCTTTATGAGGCATGAGACTCATCATCAACATGATGCTCTTAAACAAGGCAATTCTATCTTCTAACTCTCCACCTCTGAGAGCAAAATTTAATTCAGTCAGCAAAAGAATTAATAAAGATGATATGGTACCATAAATATGTCTCATAGATGAAAGTATTTTTGACAGATTCAGGAACTATGAGACATAAAAACAAATTTTAAAGGGATGTTTGGGCACAAAGGGCCACACTAACAGAACTCACACTGAGTTTTGCACTGCAGCATGATGAAGAGATGAGGATAGAGTAATTACTTTTACATCTATTTTCTTTTACAATCATATGCCACTTAGCAATGGCTACCTTTAAGGTCATTTATGCGACTGATGTCTGAGAACCCAATAATGCAAGTTCAAAACTTAGAAATACGTTTTCATCTAAAAGTAAAAAAACCTTCAAGTAGCCCTTCACACCACATACCGCTTATCTAGCAAGACACAGGAACTGATGAAAAAAATACTAATTTCCTGCTCAATCATTTCTGCCAGCAATAAGCATGGCCCTTTGGGGATCTTGTTAGAGAAGAAATGGTAGAGCAATGGATTCCTCAACCCATTTCTGCAGCTCTCAGCTACTCAGCATCCTCCAATAGTAGATCAGCTCAACACGACTGCACAGGTAACAAAAAGTTTAAACCACCTGATCACTTAAAGAATCCAGGAATGTGGGTGCTGGACAGGAGCCCAAAAGTCATGTGTCTAATTCTCTGCATTTTACAGAAGATAAAAAAGGTAGATCAGGTTACCATCTTAAAAAAATCACAAACTCTCCCTCAAATGGGTACCAATAAGCCAAGAAACGGCACATATTAGTATATGCTGTATCTCTTGCCACCATAACAAAGTTCTGATACTGCTGTCAATCCCACTGCACTGATTCTAGGTGAAGCCATGTGGTCTAGTCATTCATCCTAAAAGCAGACAGCTGCAAAATAATTAAAATGAAAGGCAAGATCACTCAGATCTCTGTATGTCCCTCCTGGCCTCATTTTTGTTGTGATCTTGCTGTAAAGCCTATGAGAAAAGATGTCAAGGAACTGCTAGGGGAATGAAACATACTGTCATCCACCACTGCCCAAGGTTCAATGTCTATGGAGGGCAATATCAGAATTATGAAGGCACATATACCCTGGACTGAGCAAGTCTACTTTGATGAACTAATCCTACAAATACATTCTTGTGGACCAAGTGTTGTTTATAATAGCAAAGGACTGGGAGCAATCTAACAACAATCAATAGGGGGCTAGCCAAATTAATTAAGGCACATCCACAATGTACAATATTATAAAGCTGCAAAAAACCAAAAACACCAGAAAGTTCTTTATTATATCACAAGAAATAATCTCCAGGAGATTTTGTTGCAAGAAACAGGTGCAAAACAATAATATAGTACTTTACCAATTACATTTTTAAAAAGAGAGGATTGAGAGCAGATATGGTAATTTGCTGAAAAGTGCATAAACTATTTGGAGCTGGCTGGTTAACTCAGTTGGTTTAGAGCATGGTGTTGTAACACCAAGGTCAAGGGTTTGGATCCCATACTGGCCAGCAAAAAAAACAAAAGTGCATAAACTATTTGGAAAGGATGCACAAGAAACTGGCAACATTGATTTGGCTCCAGAAAGAGAAGCTGGGTGGCAGGTTGAAAGGCATGGGCCATCTGCCCTCTGAACACCTTTCCATCCTATCTTTTGATTTCTGAATCAAGTGAATGCATTACCTAGTCAAAAAATGCTTTTTTTTTTTAGATGATTAAAAATCTGACCTTTTAAGAAAGGGTGACAGTGACAGTCATTTTCTATGACTTTATGTAGCCAAAGAAAATGCTGGCAAAACCAAGTGTGGCTCCTAATTCTGACCTCTGAAATCCAAGTCTGGGAAACCCTGCCCCAGAGGCACACCAAGACATTCCAGAGCACTAACTTTCTCTGATTCCTTCCTAGCTGAGCTGGAGGTGACTAATCAGCCAGCTATATCCCCAAGCCCTTTTAAAAAAAAAGATTAAGTAGATAAGCTTTTGCTAAATTACTTGGTTTTGTTTCCTTAGAAAATTATGTTTATTAACAGAGCCAGGTTACTTGACAAGTACCAGTTTTTTGAAATCTGTGTGTAATGCTGTTTTAACACTCTAATGACAGGAACACAACTGGTGCTCAGTAAACTATTTGTGATGAATACAAGACAGGCTGGCTAGCTATGTACATGAGTGGGTGAATTTGATCCATTATTACTCGATTCTCATGCAGCTGTGGTACCTATAAAACGCTAATGTGGTCATCATATGGTGCAAGGATATTCTCCAACTAAACAAAAAGAACACCCCTAGAATACTTCTACAGGTTAGAGAGATTTAAGTTCCTGACTAAAATTCTATTTCAATATTTGGACTTCACTGTCTGCTTTTATCACAGTTAATCAATAATGAACTATAGCTAAACCTCAGTTCTGTATCAGGTACAAACGAAGATAATCCAAACTCTCTGTTCTCATAAAGCCTTCATCTGAATCCTGTATACACAGGCCAGAGGCACAGACACAAATCCCAGTGTGTATATAGCTCCAGGCAATCTCCACTGCTAATAGACTCACACCAACCTAATAAAATGTGCTGGGACACATGCTGCCACCAGGCTGATGAACAGATATAGCCAAAACATGGTATTAGTAGGTAAAGGGACACTGAGACTGTCACATGAGGCTATTTGGGAATTATGACATCACATTATAGCATAGCAGGATGATACTGAAATCTCACAGAACTACCCATGACATGGCTTAATTCACATGGAAATATTACATGACAATTACATTTCTTTAAAATGCAGGTTTTTCGGGCCGGCCCGGTGGCGCACTGCTACAGTGCGCCGCTTAGGAGCCTGGCGGCTCCCTCCCGTCGAGGGTTCGGATCCCACATACAGACCGGTTCCCGCTCACTGGCTGAGCGAGGTGCGGGCGCAACACCGAAGGTTGTGATCCCGTTGCCGGTCCCGGTCTGGTACGGGTGCGACACTGAGGGTTGCGATCCGTTGCCGGACAAAAAAAAAAAAAAAAAAAAAAAAAAAAAAAAATGCAGGTTTTTCTGAGGAAGCAGAAAATCCATTAAACATAATCAGATGGAAAGTCTCGCCTATGCAAAAAAGTAAGAAAAGTTACATAGCTGAAGCTTGGCATTCATCTTACTTTTGAGTGGGTGGCATTCATGTTGGAGAAACATCTCAATGCAAAGTTATTACCAGCTCTGCTAACAACCAGCCATTCACCCACACAAGTGTTCGGAGGTTTGGTGTCATTCTCACAAAACATTTGGATGACTAAATGCTACTGTCAGCTTTCAAAGAGATATTTAGAAACATTCTTATAGCAAATTTACTTACATTCCTAATTTTAAAACATCAATGAAAAATACCAGGTAACAAGTTATTTTAGGGATTACACATTTTTAAATGTGAATTTTCATAAAATTAATGTATTAGTCAGCTGATTCTTATAATTAATGCTTTTAATTGAGTTGGAACTTTTGAGAGGCATCTAAAAAAATGTCTTCTTACATCTGTATCTAAAGATCCTCCCAGTCTAATTCTGTGCTGAACTATCCCTTTAAACTAGCTTCTCAAATATATCCACTGTGATTGTATTAATACAGAAATAAATCCATTCAGATAAATCAAAGAGAAATGAGACCTACCAGATGAAAACTATATTAAAAATATGAAAAATTTAAACCTGACTAGTATGAAACATAACTGTTACCTCACTACACTAAGAATTCTAAAAGTAAATGAGATAACAAAAACTTGAACATATAACCGATGAAAAATTAGAAAGCCCATAGTCCTTCCTCTCTCAACAAATGAACTCATCAAGGATCAGAAAGAAAGTTTTTTTCAGAGCTCCAGAAGGGAAACTGCCTTAGGAAACCAATTTCTGCCCCTTCCCCCACTTCCTGGGAAGACAAAACTCAGGAGCTATACCATCAGAGATTTTGCAGCTAAAATACTCTGGATATGCTCCAACAAAATAGGCTGACTCAAGCACACAGATTACACTACACCACTCATAGTACTTTTTGATCTGCCTTCCTGGATGAAGATATAACTGGAATCCAGGAGGCTTCAATTCTTGAGCACTTATTGGTTGCAAAACCAGTGACACCTACATAAATGAAATCTGACCTTACAGATCAAACACCTAGGGGAAATAAGATGTAAAAATCACCACCAGCAGCTTGAGTCAAACTATGAGTGTGGAAACAGCAGGAAGCACATGATGATAGCTAACTGTAACGTGCCAGGCCCTGTGCCTCAAGCGTCACATCCTATTGTCCAACACTACAGCTCTATGAAGTAGCTACTACTGTGAACTCCATCTCACAAATGAGGAAACTGAGACATAAGAGTGCTAAGCAACCTGCCTAAGACTACATAGGGTAAAAGGTACTAGGGCTGGGATTTAAAGGCAGGCAATGTGTGTCCAGAACCTGGTTCTTCTCCAGTTCGCAATACTGCTACGTGGAAAAGCGGCCTCCTTCCTAAGGAGAAGGATGTGGTCAAAGGAGCTGCTGGCTCAGAGATGTGCCTTCCCAGGAATCCCAACAACTGCCAGCAGGGTCAGGACAAATTGGAAAAAACACAAAACAAAACAAAAACTTCATCCCTCTCTCCCTCCTCTGATCCTGCTGGAAGGAAAAGAGAGTTCTATAAATCAGCTTTAAGACTAAGTACTTGGCCTACAGTCAGGATAGTAAAATACTAGGGAGTGATAAAATTTTGTCATCATTCAAAGAATTTCAATTAAAAACTTGTCTCCCTGCTTTGAGCTCAAAGAGTATAAGAAGGCACTTTTATGCACTGTTGGTGAGAACGTAAATTTTGATGCAGCCTTTACAGAGGGCAATTTGGCAATGCCCATCAACCTCTCAAATGCACATCCTGGAGATATACTACACAAGAACCTGTAAGAGTTGCAATATATATTGTAGCATTGCCTATAATAGTCAAAAGAGTGGAGGCAACCTAAATGCCCACCAGTGAGGGGATTAGCCAAACAGGCTATAAGCTGTAAGCACACATTGGAACCCTAGGGAGAGGGAGCTTGGTATATGCTGACATGGAATGCTCTCCAAGGTATATTATGGAGTAAAAGCACTGGGTACAGGACATTATGTATACTATGATCCCATTTCTACAAAGATAAGGTTATAGTATACAAATGTACCTATATATGCATTGAATTTTTCTAGACAGCTACCTAAAAACTGTTCAGTTTCTTCTGTGCAGTGGGGCTTGGGGAAGGGAGAAGAAAGGAAACAATTATTTTTCATTTTATATCCTTTTGAAGTGCTTGCCCTTTTTTTTTTAACCATGATGATATACTGCCCTAATACAGGCCATGAAAAGAAAAAAATCAGAGCTTTAATTTTTCAACTGCCTTCTAAAAAAATAAAGTATGTTCTTTTTTGTTCATTGTACATCTTGCCCATTTTGTACCTTGTTTCCTTCGTACACCCATCCCAGACTCTTTACGCCAAAAGCAACCTGGTTGGCTGAGACATCTAGACATGTGACGGGCTGGCCATAGACGTAATGGAGAGTTCTGGCAGAGTCTTCAGCTTTTAGCAGGTATACCAGATCCCCAGCAGTAGCTACTGCCACAGGGTACCTTCCAGTATCTGGGACTATTTCAAGGTAGTCAACCTGTTAAAGGATAAGAGTTGTTTAGTCCTACAAATTCATACTAATTTGGTCAAAAATATGCAATTCCTCCTACACATCAATGAGAAGACCAGCAACCCAACAGAAAAAGTCGAGCAATGGGACTGTTAACAGGAAATGAAACACAAACAGCTCTTACACAAATGAAAATATGCTCGTAGTAAGATAAACACAACACACTCCTACAAAGAGAAATACAAAGTAAAAATTCGGTGAGATACCATTTTTCACCTATCATATTGGTAGAGATTAGGAAGTCCAATGACACACTAGGCTGGAAGTGAAGGGCAGACAACCAATTTATAGATCCCACTTACCACTGGTGTGCCATCAGAGGGTAGGAAGGCCGCTACTACCACAGTACTCCTGACTGCATTTTTGCTAGCATTTTCTCTAATTTGCACAGGCATGAGGAGACTTTGAGAACAATCTGTTTTTCTCCATCCATAAGTGGCACATTTCTCCCTAGTGCAATTGACAGCAGGTTTTCACCTCCTTGAGTAAATTACAAGAGTACAGATGTGAAGGTGATCCACGCTTTGTAATTATGAAAATCCACAGTGTAAGAACAGCATTGCCCTGACAATATGCAAATGAATTCAAAGGCCTGAATCCTGACAACTGTCCAGAGGAGCTTGAGAGAGTAAGTGTCTGGGTGACTCTGCTAATCCTTGGGCCCAAAAGCATGAGTGATGGCCCAATGTCCCAAGCCGTGGGTCCATCACAAAGGACGAATGCTCCAGGTTAGCATCACAGCCCTGGGAACACTGCCATCACTATTCCGGGAGTGTATCTGGGGAAGACAAAAATGGCCCAGCTCTATGGGCTAGGGGGTATCACCTTTTCCAGGGATACTTGGCACATTCTGTGGCAACCCCTCACTCAGGGTGAGAAATAATACATAAAAAGTGTTATAAAACACGCTTCCAGCAGTGGCTGCTTGCTTCCTCTCGCTCCTAAAAATCACTTCTTATTTTCCTAAAACTGACATCCTCCATCTAGCCATTTAACTTCATCTTTATGTTGGATTTTTCACAGACCAAAAGGCTCAGATTGACAGTGGTTGTGCCATTTGCTGGGAGGTATAAACTACTTCAAAAAGCTTTCAGTCTATGCCAGGATGCCACCTTATTACCAAGGTTGGATTTACACTTTGTTGAGGTACTTTCATCTTAAGTAATTGTCTAAGTTCATACAATTATTACCAGTCTATAGTGTTCTTTAGTCAGAGACCAAATAATAAGCACTATGGTAGTTTTGAGAACATACAGAAATATGATACCTTCATGTTCTTCTAATAAAACCCTAAGATGAGAGGACAGCTTCAGGCATTTTGGGGGGGAACACTACTTCCAAACTTCAGAGATCTGATACTTAAAGGGACAGAAGCTTATGGAGGTAAAGTGGTGATGCCATGGCTTAAGTTATTCTAGTGTAACAAGATTTCCACCAGGGAGAAAGGAGAGAAGAATAAGGACTGGGTCCAGGTCAGGCCATCAATTCATTATTGAGTGTTGGCTTTTCCGTTCATTCTCCCACCAATGCCAATTTCAAGTTTCTGTCAATAAAATCTAAATTCAGTATAGATGGATTTGAATGCTTCCTTCTTACCACCAAATCACCCCTCACTATACAGATACAGAGATTAACATACAACTGAACTCTGAAAGAAGCTCTGTGTGACAGGTTCTGAAAGCTGACTCATCTTCATGCATGATATCCTGGAACATGGCTGCCCAATTAATGCTGACTTAAATCTATTTTCACTTAAAAGTTACTCTTAATTCCACATGAGACAATCTTGGGATGAAGAAAGTGTAGGATGAAAACCTACATTTGAACTGGGATGACACCACCAAACTCATTTTCACTTCTATATCAGGCCAGAAACTAATCTCAGATTTCCAGGGGTGAGCCTACCATGTAGTCTGAAGGAGGCAAGGACCATAAGGGTAAGAAACTCTGGCTCCAAAGTCAGCTCTCAGAACTGGGGCAAGTCAATAAACTGCTCTGGGCCTCTGCTGCCTTCTTTGTAAGTGGGCAAAATAATGTACCCATTTCACAATGCTATCATGAGAGTTGTGGACATAAGGCCCACAGGAAGCCCTGAGTGAATGGGAGCTGCCAACATCATTACTATTGTTTGTATTAGATCCAGAAATTCTAAGAATGGTAAATAAAATGACCAGCACTAAAAGCTCACCAGTTTCTGGGCCGGCCCGGTGGCACACTGCTACAGTGCGCCGCTTGGGAGTGTGGTGGTGCTCCCGCCGAGGGTTCGGATCCCACATACAGACCGGTTCCTGGGCTTTTCTTTGTTGGAAGCTTTCTGATAACAGCTTCAATCTCCTTTATTGTTATTGGTCTGTTCAGATTTTCTATGTCTTCATGGCTCAGTTTCGGGAGCTTGTGTATGTCCAGAAATTTATCCATTTCCTCCAGATTTTCAAACTTGTTGGTGTATAGTTGTTTATAGTAGTCTCTAATGATTCCTTGTATTTCAGATGAATCAGTTGTAATATCTCCTTTTCGTGTGGCGGCGCTCCCGCCGAGGGTTCGGATCCCACATACAGACCGGTTCCCGCTCAGTGGCTGAGTGAGGTGCGGGCGCGACACCGAGGGTTGCGATCCCGTTGCCGGTCCTGGTCCGGTACGGGCACGACACTGAGGGTTGCAATCCGTTGCCGGACACGAAAAAAGACAAAAAAGGGGAAAAAAAAAAAAAAAGCTCACCAGTTTCTGAACTTCAAATTCTGCAGATATTTGCCAGTATCCTTCTTCATTAGGGTATAACATTACGACATCAAAAGCAGAAGCAGTGGCGATGGTCACATCGTCCTGGCTCAGGGCCAGTGCCTGTATTCTTGCATCATGTTCAAAACGATGAATAGGATACCTTCCAGTCCTTAGATCCCAAATATTAAGAAATCCTGTGTAGAAAGAAACAATGCAGATAACAATTTTAAACTCACTCAATATGTTCAAGTATAAAATAACAATCATATAATATAAAGAAAATCTTTAAAAAAAAGATATATTGGTAAAAAACATTTGCATCACATATAACAAAGGGCCAATTTCCTTAATATATAAAGGGCTTCTGCGGTTCAATAAATAAAAAACAACTGAAGTAAGCAAAGATCATGAGAATGCTATTCACAGAAAAAGAAATACAATGGACATTTAAACATAAGAAAATATGTAAAAATTCACTCACGGTTAGAAAAATACAAATAAAAACTGCATTATCATTTCACTTTTCACCAAATTGACCAAAATAAAAAATTTCATGAAACATTCTGTGTTGAGGATATGGAAAAATAGGCTCTATCCTAAATTGCTCTTGAGAATGTAAATTAATTCACCCACTTTGGAGGCAATTTGATTATATTTATTAAATTACAAATGTACATCCTCTTTAATCCAACTGTATATTTACTCATATACACAAAGAGGGGCAGCCCCTACCACCCAGCAGAAGGCAGGAGAAAGCTGAAAACACCACTTCTGTGTGGGTGGTCCACCACAGCCACTGCCGCCACAGCAGCAGCCACAGCCACTGTGCTGATGGCCCACTGCCCAGTAAACTGCACTGACACAGGAGAGTCACCAGGTGAGACCAGAGAAGGAAGAGGAAGTCTCTCTCCACAAAAAAGTATATATAAGGACAGTCACTGTAGTGTTTTTAATTATGTCAAAAGATTAGAAGCTATCTAAATGTCTATCATCAGAGAAGTGCTTAAATAATGGAACCTCCGAAGTTTGGAATTTGGAATAAAACGAGCAGCTAAAAAAGAGAGAGTCAGGGCCGGCCCAGTGGCGCACTGCTACAGTGCGCCGCTTGGGAGTGTGGTGGTGTTCCCGCCGAGGGTTCGGATCCCACGTACAGACCGGCCGCTTTCCGTTGCCGGTCCCGGTCTGGTACGGGCGCGACACTGAGGGTTGCGATCCGTTGCCGGTCACGAAAAAAAAAGACAAAAAGGAAAAAAAAAAAAAGTTTCATTTTTGGGCCAGCCCGGTGGCGCACTACTACAGTGCGCCGCTTGGGAGCGTGGTGGCGGCGCTCCCGCCGAGGGTTCGGATCCCAGGTACGGACCGGCCGCTCACTGGCTGAGCAAGGTGCGGGCGCAACACCAAGGGTTGCGATTCTGTTGCCGGTCCCGGTCCGGTACGGACACGACACTGAGGGTTGCGATCCATTGCCGGTCACGAAAAAAGACAAAAAGAAAAAAAAAAAAAAAAGAGAGAGTCAGCCTTATATGTAACCTATGGAATAGTGGCATAGCATTTAATATCACTTTTGTGTTTAAAAAATTTACATGCACACACACACGGAATATCCCAGGAGGATACACAAGAAACCATTAACAATGATTGGCCTCTAAAGAAAGAAACCCAGAAAAAGGAACAAGTGTAGGAGGGAAATTTATTGTATATCTCCTTGTGTATTCTGTAACATTTTCCAAAAATTATCTTTGCTGAAAAGATAAATTAAGAAAATGGTTTATGAGAGAGACCTAAGAAGAATGGGAGTACATATATTAATTGCCAAGCAGTTTCAATACATGGAGTTCTTAATCCATTCTTCTATTTATCCATTCGTTCATGCAACAAATAATTACTGCACATCTATTATATGCCAGGCACTGTTCTAGATGCTAGCATTCCCCCCAAATGGTCATAACCTACACTGTAAGGGTTCTTACAAGTATTGTACATCCTTCCATACCACCACCCTCTTCCAGCTGCTGTTAGCAGCTGCACAGCTCTAAAACACTTGTTAAAAATGCTGATTTTACTACAAGCCTTTCTCCCAGCACCTTGAATGTTGCTACCCAGATCAATTCCTCTTACACACACACTGACCATGTCACCCTTTTCTTGAATTGTCCATAGCAGTGATCTCCAAAGTGGTCCCCCAGACCAGCAGCATCAGCATTACCTGATGACTTGTTAGAAATGCAAATTCTCAGCAACCAGAAACTCTGGGGATATATGCTCAAGACTGAAAACCAGTGGTCTACTGGAACTTATACTTTTCTATCAGAAATAAAAACTTTTCTGTATTTGAAATGCCATTGATGATTCTTTCCTCACCAAATAATTTCTTTTTATCATTCCCACCCACTAAGCTACTTCTTTCCTCTCAAAGATTTACCCAAGAAAATAATCACTTTTTACATTAGGCTGGATAATGCTCTGTTACAATTTCAACTGATTTTTCAAAATTCATCTTGAAATAACTGTGGAGATAACACAGCCTGTGGTTATGTATTTGTATTTGAGTTCAAATCCAGCTTTACCCCTTGCTAGCTGAAGGACTTGGGGGACTAACTTAACAGCTGTGGGCCTATTTCCTCATTTGTAAAACTGAAGGTAACATCACCTACTGCACAGGACTGTTGGGAGGATGAAAGGAGATCAACCATATAAAGTGCTAAAGATGTGCCATTCTTTTTATTTTTATGTGTTCTATAGTGCCTGCCATGTTATAAAGCATATTTATCAATAATGCAAACGTCCTCACTACTGCTCATCCATAAATCTAGTCCTATTTCTTAATAACTTCCTTACCTAGAACAGATAGAGCTTTTTACTTTTCTTCCCTTTGCAATCCATCTTCCTATCTTTTTTCTTGCCTTGTACTGTCTTTAAACATGTTTGAATTTAGGATCTGACTATAAAGTATCATTCAGCACTAAATAAATATAGAGTTAGAAGAAATAATACATTTGCTCTGCTCTGAAAGACTTTCAAACTGTCAGTAGGCTAAATAAGCAATTACAAACAAAAATACAGCCTTCTTCAAGTTAAATGTGGCTTCAAATGTAAAACACAGAGTAAGTACTCTTCTAAGAATTATGATAAACTTGGGGGATAAGCAGATCACAAAAGTCTCTACAACATATTCCCCTGGCAAATATCTTGGCAAATTCCTTCCATTCTGACTCAGAAGGAAAAGATAGGCTGCAGAAAATGCTACTGGCTCTACACATTATTTAGGAAACAGGATCTCCCTCTCCGAGATGTCTTGTCTCAACACGTGCCTCCTCTAAAAACTCCACCTTGTATGTGGTTGCATTCTTTGAGACATCACAGTAAACAGTAGAGAGAGATAAAAACTGCTGTTTGCATAGAGCTTTTGGAGGTTCTGACCCTTTCATCTGTCTCCTCTTGCTGAGTGCTCACTTCCATCTTGGGAAGAGTATCATTAGACTCATCTCACAGAAGAGGAGTAACAGAGGCGCCATGTTGGACACAACTGGTCCAAAGCCACTTGGTACTTGATGTGGTTGGGCTGGAATTCAGCTAGAAAAGTGCAGGATGAGAGGCTGCATTTACAAGTGTATAAAATAACTATAAGCTCGATGAGTAACTGATGTACACCACCAAGCTCACCCTGTGTTCTGCCAAGCATGGAAACTATTTAACCACGGCTTACTCTAAGCACACATGGAGTTTATCTATAAGCACATTTTTCATTACTAATCAAGTAGTTGTTTTGCTGGCATCATTTTTCAAAAGAACTGGGCCGGCCCGGTGGCGCACTGGATAAGTGCGCCGCTTGGGAAGCACGGCGGGAAGCTTGGGAAGCTCCCGCCCGAGGGTTCGGATCCCACATACAGACCGGTTCCCGCTCACTGGCTGAGCGAGGCGCGGGAGCAACACCGAGGGTTGCAATTCCGTTGCCGGTCCCCGGTCCGGTACGGGGGCAACACTGAGGGTTGCGATCCGTTGCCGGACACGGAAAAAGACAAAAGACAAAAAAAAAAAAAAAAGAACTGTATGCAGTAAAATACCCTTCACCACAAGGTTGAGTTTCACAGAGCTATGCTAAGAAGGTTCTTTTTGGAAAAAAATACTCTAGGGCTCCATCAATTTAATGGTCAAATCCTTCTCTTCTGAATGTCTGTTGTGTCGTCATCTTTTTCAGTTTCCTCTACTTCAATTAGGAAGAGTCTCACTTGCTCAGGTCCTCACTTGTCAGTGGGGCCGGTGTCATTTGCAGTCATTAATCATCACTTGTAGGTACCCAAACATTTAGGATTGTTACGTCCTCTTGACAAACTGACCCCTTCTCAAATGCAATGTCTCTTTATCCCTGGTTATAATCTTTACTCTGAAATACACTTTGTCTGATACTGACACAACCACTCAGCTTTCTTTTGATTAGTGTTGGCAGGAAGATCTTTTTCCATCCTCTCACTTTGCCTTGTGTCTTTATATCTAAAATAAGATTTCCTGTACAGAGCTTATGTTTGGTCTTGGTTTTAACTGGAGTGTTTAGACTATATTTAATGTGATTATTGATAAGGTTGGGTTTAATCTGCCATTTTGCTATTTGTTTTCTATTTGTCCCATCTATTTTTTGCTCCTTCTTTCCCCTCTTTTTTCTTTGGATTGACTATTTGGGTCAATTGAATATGTGTTTACTCCATTTTAATTCCTTTGTTGGCTTATTAGCCAATACTCTTTGTTATGCTATTTTAGTGGCTGCTTTAGGATTTTTTTTTTTTTTTTTTTTTTTTTTTTTTTTTT
>NW_007726338.1:725681-730741 GCF_000696425.1 Galeopterus variegatus | reverse complement strand
TTTTTTTTTTTTTTTTTTTTTTTGTCTTTTTTACTGACCGGTAACGGGATCACAACCCTCAGTGTCGCGCCCGTACCGGGGACCGGCAATGGGATCGCAACCCTCGGTGCTGCGCCCGCACCGTGCTCAGCCAGTGAACGGGAACCAGTCTCCACATGGGATCCGAACCCTCGGCGGGAGCCTCCCAAGCGGCGCACTCTCCAGTGCGCCACCGGGCCGGCCCCATGCTTTAGGATTTTAACATACCTCTTTAATGTACTTTCAGGTGGTATCATACCACTTCACCCACACAGTATCAGAACTTTATAGCAGCACACTTCCATTTCTTCCCTCCCAGCCTTTGTGCTAAAGTTGTCCTACTCTGTATTTCTACATATGTTATAAACCCTACATACATTGTTATTATTTTTGCATAAGCAGGCAATTATCTTTTAAAGAGATTTAAATAATAAGAAAAAGAAGCCCTTTCTATTTACCCACATAATTGCCACTTCTGGTGTTCTTCCAATATCTACTTTAAACAACAATATTGAATCCTGCAGCTTCTGCAAGGTTTGCAATTATACTTTGAACTGTATTGTTGGATATGTGACCCAAAAGCACGTGGTAGGATAAACAGGAATAGACACAGCAGCTAACAGGGAAGAATGGAAAGCTAAATTTATAAATGGTCAATTTATCAGTTAAGATAGTTTGTCACGGCTACTTTTTCAATCTCAAAACTGCAGGGACTTGCACAATGAATACTTGAATGATAAGACTATTCTATAATGTTGTAGCTAATTATCATGCATGTTAACCATTATTTAGCCAAAAAGGAATCAATGCAATAATATGCTCAACAATTATTTATTGAGCTCCTGCTCTGTACCAAGGCAGTATTCTAAGCACCGGGGATACCACACTGAGTAAGATAAAATAAAAAAGTCCCTGACTGCATGCAGCTGACATTCCAGTGGCATCTACCAAGCATCTTGTTTGGGAACATGTAAGGAATGAAAGGATATGACCTCTGTTCTTACAACACTTATACACACTGAAGGGCCGGCCTGGTGGCGCACTGGATAGTGCGCCGCTTGGGAAGTGCGGCGGCGCTCCCGCCCGAGGGTTCGGATCCCACATACAGACCGGTTCCCGCTCACTGGCTGAGTGAGGCGCGGGAGCAACACCGAGGGTTGCAGTCCCGTTGCCGGTCCCGGTCCGGTGCAGGGGCGACACTGAGGGTTGCGATCCGTTGCCGGACACGGAAAAAGACAAAAAAAAAAAAAAAAAAAAAAAAAAACACACTGAAGAGAAACATTTTAATAACTAAAAAAAAAAAAAAAAACCACAACAGAGAAATATACACAAAGTGCAATGGAATGATGGATAAGATTAATTTTTGTGATGCTGTCACACTATTTTAAAATCCCAAAAAAGGAGCAGCTAACTTTTCCAGATATTTCAAGTCAAACTGGGTCCACATTCATTGCACGACTATTAAGGAAGAAGTAGTCAAGTCAGAGCCAAAAAGTTCACTTCTCAAATAGGTATGATTTTTAAAAATCTGATGTGAATTCATTTGAAAGACCAAGTTTTATCATACTGCAGACCCAGCAATAAAATGGATTGGGCTCCTGACACCATGTGGACTTAGAGGCAAGACTGTGTCCTTTTCCTTCTGTATTCCCCACAGGAGTGAATTCAGAGTGCTGAACATGGCTAAACATCGATAAAGGTTTGCTGATTGCTTATCTTACGTTTCAGCAAATGTTTTTGGTTGTAAGAAACAGAAAACTCACTGAAACTGTCTTAAACACAAATGGGAAACTGACTGGAAAGGAATGGAGCTATTTCATGGAGCCCAAGGGCAGGAGGTACAGCTGGAGATTATAAGGGGTCAGAATCAGAACCAGACATTCAGAACCAAGGCAGTGCATGTCTCTAGGGTACACCATAGATCTTGTCTTTGCTTCTCTCTGCAACTGCTTCGTTCTTCTTTCTCTACACACCAGCTTTGTCTCATCTCTGAGTACATGGACAGAGTGGCCATTCACACTCCATAAGGTCTCCTACTCCAAGCACACAACAAAATCTGAGTCCCGGTCTGTGAATTACCTTCCCCCAGGATGGGGATCCTCATACGCTGCAGTCTTAATGTTTGTCCCCTCCAAAGCTCATGTGGAAGCTTGATTCCTGATGTGGCAGTGTTGAGAGGTGGGGCCTTTGAGAGGTGATTGGATCATGAGGACCATGCCTTCATGAATAGATTAACACACTCATATGTTAATGGGTTAATGAATGAGTGGGTTATCACGGGAGGGGCTCTAGTAGCTTTATAAAGGAGAGCAAGTGAGCATGTTAATGCAAGCTTTTGCCCAGCCCCTTGCTATGTGAAATCCTGTGTTGACATGGGACTCTGCAGAGAGTCCCCAACAAGAAGGCCCTCACCAGATATCCTTCGACTTTGGACTTCCCTCCAAAACTGTAAGAAATAAATTCCGTTTCTTTATAAATTACCCTGTTTCAGGTATTCTGTTATAAACAACAGAAAACTGACTAAAACACCATCTCTTGCCCAAGCAGCTGAGGTCAAATGACTAACTCAAATACTATGAACATGCCAGCTCTGGAGGGCTGGGGAAGAGCCTCAGAGCAAGAAAACATCCCCAAAGACAGTCTACTACATTTATCTTGAATATCAGGCCAAAGTAAAACAAAAGAACAATTCTCAGCAAATGCAAAGGGAGGTTCTGAGCAGTTTCTTAGCAGCGACTTTAAAAGTAGGCCTTTGTTGCCATTCCCTGCACCAGGCATGATCCCTAAGAGATGGAGCTTATGGATTTTGCTCCATGCCAGGAAAACAGAAAGTAGAGCAGGTCGGTTTCTTTCTTTCTCCCTGACAAAACCTCAATAGCTGAATAAAAGATGTTTAATTCTGAGGTAATGCTGGATCACAACATTACCGTTTCAACACGAGAAATACTAAAAGGATGCAGACAAAAGAAGAAATTGGGTCTCTCGAAAAATCTGGAAGAACACAAGTGAGGGCCATCAGCTCAATAAAGTAGATAGTCCCATCTGCTCCCTGGGCTCAGGACTCTCCACCTTGACAGGTAGCAGCCGGGCTGAAGGAACTCTGAGTTCATCCTAGACCAGGAACAGTCATTAACAATGACATGAGTAACGATGGCCAGGGTTTTGAAGAGTCATAAAGCCTGCTCAGCATCTGTGGATGGGCACCTATGCCAGTTCGCAGCACACCCCTCCCACCTCCCAAAGGAGGCCAGCCAGAGTGTGGTAATGAAACTGCACACAGTAGAAATGGGATCTAAATGAGTTTAAACTGATTTATGTTAGCTTTTGTAAAGATTACTCGATATCTGGAAAGTGCTACCACTGTGAAATAATGTCGACAATCCTTAAGACCTCCATCTAATGGTACTTGCATGGAATATTTATATTCCTCGTCATGGGAACAAGGACCATAATGGATACCATTTTTGTTTTATTAGGGATGCATATTTAAATTAATCTGCTATTTGCCTAAACAATTAGCTGCTTCTGTTTCTGTGCACAAAGCCAAAATTGCAATTAGGCTTCCATCAAAAAGATAAGTCCCAACTAAAACTGTCTCTGTGGAGTCATAAGAGCTCAAGGCAGAACTTCCCAAAATTACTTTTTAGCATAATGGTAATTATGTTAATTACATGAAAGGTAAATAACCACTGAATTGGTTTTGGAAAAAAACACAATTGGTATTGCCCCTCCCCTTTGATCTTTTCTGTGCTCCATAAAATTTATAACAGGTTAATAGTTTAGATAGTCATACACTGGTCACTTGAACTACAGAATTTGTCTTGGGGCCTTTAGCGATCTCCTGTTTAGAACTTATTTTAGCCATGAGCTCCTATCATTTTAAGCTTGCACAATAAACACCTGAAGCTTAGTCTCAGCTTCATAATAGTTAAGCAGACAGGATCAATTAACTGCGTTCAGAGACACTGAATGAAGCTGACTGTTTATAAAGACAGTTGGCAATCTCACTTTCCACCACATAAATAAACACTTGCCTATCAGAGTTATTAAGCAGGAGTCAAAAGAAATTCTGCAATAAGGGAAAAAGCATTTTAACAAAAATGTAAAATACACCCACAGCACTCACTAAACACGTACCTCTGCATTCATTAGGTCCACACAGCATCACTCTGAAATGCAGGCCAGAGAAGTACAGTAGCATAAAGTTTAAAGGGACAAAAGAAGTTTTGTTCTTATGGAAGAGGCATCAGTGGAAGATTAATAACAGTGCAAACACAGGCCAAAAGAAGGGCGAAATCATGGAGGGGCTTTAAAAAAATGGGGCTGAGTGAGGTTCACTCTTCACCTGGTTGCTGCTGCATGTCACCCTCTACACTCCAGCTGACCATAGCTCTAAAGCTGAACACTTGCCTAAGGCAGCAAAACACGAATAGGAAACATTCTGGAAACTGTATTTTAGAGGACACAAATCAAGTCTCAACAAATTCAAAAAAATTGGAATTATCCCGTGTATTTTCTCAGACCATAATGGATTAAAACTAGAAATCAATAATAAACAAAACTCTGGAAAGTATACAAACACATGGAAACTAAACAACATTCTTCTTAACCAAACATGGGTCCAAGAAGAAATCAAACAGGAAATAAAAAAATTTATTGAAACTAATGAAAATAATGATACATCATACCAAAACTTGTGGGATACAGCAAAGGCAGTACTAAGGGGGAAATTTATTGCATTAAATGCCTACCTCAGAAAAATGGAAAGCTGGCAAGTGAACAATCTAATAATGCGCCTTAAAGAACTAGAAAAACAAGAACAATCCAAACCTAAAGTTAGCAGAAGGAAAGAAATCATCAAGATCAGAGCAGAACTTAACGAAATTAAAACCTCAAAAAACAATACAAAAAATCAACGAATCAAAAAGTTGGTTTTTTGAAAAGATAAACAAAATCGACAAACCACTTGCATGGCTAACAAAAAAAAGAAGAGAGAAGATTCAAATAACAAAAATTAGAAATGAAAAAGGTGACATTACAAC
>NW_007726338.1:641879-724300 GCF_000696425.1 Galeopterus variegatus | reverse complement strand
GGGGAAGAAGATATAACAACTATACTTTCATGAAGTTGTTACAACAAGCAAACGGAAAGGACATTCTTGGGGGGGAGGGGAGGGAGGGCGGAGGGAGGGAGGTGTCGGTGACGGGCCATAATAATCATATACAGTGTATATTGACAAAAAAATAAATAAATAAAATTATGTATGTTTATAAAAAAAAATTTTTAAAAAAAAGATTAAAGCAGAAAGGAAAGAACATCTGAAAAAGAAGAATCAAAATGAAGAGACAGCAAATTGAAAAGGAGGCAAATAGTATATTGTAAGACTATGTTAATGTGATTAAATAGAAGAATTTAAAAATAACAAAGTCAAAGGAAAAACAGATCGATGGAGAAGCCAAGAATGTGGACCAGCTCTTCTATAAGGGAAAGCACCAAGAAGGAGAAAATGTGCAAGACATATCACTGTGCATGCAGCCACTGATTCCAGCCAATTTTCCCCTATAATATAACTGAGTGATAGAAACAGAATACAGAATATATCTGTAAGAGTACACCAGACACTGTCCTAGAGATGCCTCTAGGGAGAAGACTTGGGATACCAGGAGATTAGGAGACCAGGTGGCTGTAGGTGAAAAAAAGAGGATTTATTTTTTGCCATATACTCCTTGATACTATTTGAATTTTTTCTACATGTAATACTACATTAAAAAGTTATAATTTGTATACACATCTTATAAGAATTTTTTCTGCATGTAATACTATGTTAAAAAGTTATAATTTATATACACATCTTTATAAGTAATCTAATTAATGATGAAATATGTTTTCCAATTATAATCTGTATGATTTTATAGTCAATATTTAATTCTAATGTACAAAATAAAAACTCAGATTCTTTTTTTAAACCTGCATTCTTTTAGAACTTTCTTCTCTCAATCACTATAGCCAAAAAATTCTTAAGTTAAAGGAAAAAAAACACTATATTATCTAGCAAATATCTTGGGAGAAGGGCCATACAGAAATAGTAGTATTACATATGTGGAAGCCACAATGAATAGGCCCTTTCAGATTCTATTTCTGACCCATAAATGGGTTAAGGTGAATTAAACTTCAAAGTAGCCCATGACACTGCCACCTCCTCCACTGGATCAGATAGGTGCAGGACAGACCAGCATGCGGCCTGACCCAGGACCAGGCATTCAGTAAGTCTTATGCTCCTTGTTCCTTCTCTCTTTAAAGTACTGTTTATCGCCAAAAGGAAAATATGTATATCATAAAAAACATTTCCACCCACATGTTAAGTGACATAACTATATAATATTTAGCAATACATAATTTAAAAATAATGCTGTTGGGCCGGCCCGGTGGCGCACTGGAGAGTGCGCCGCTTGGGAGCGCGGCGGCGCTGCCGCTGAGGGTTCGGATCCCATGTGGAGACCGGTTCCCGCTCACTGGCTGAGCGCGGTGCGGGCGCAACACCGAGGGTTGCGATCCCGTTACCGGTCAGTAAAAAAAGACAAAAAGGAAAAAAAAAATAATGCTGTTGGGCCGGCCCGGTGGCGCACTGGAGAGTGCGCCGCTTGGGAGCGCGGCGGCGCTGCCGCTGAGGGTTCGGATCCCATGTGGAGACCGGTTCCCGCTCACTGGCTGAGCGCGGTGCGGGCGCAACACCGAGGGTTGCGATCCCGTTACCGGTCAGTAAAAAAAGACAAAAAGGAAAAAAAAAATAATGCTGTTAACTATTGAATACTGCTATTTCCTTATGGCCCTTCTCCCAAACTATTTGCCAGATAATACAGTGTTTCTTTTCCTTTAACTTAAGGGTTATCGTGCTATTTTCTCCATATTTGTATGTTTTGATTTTTTAATAAAAAGATTTTTAAAAATAATAATTTGAAAGGCTGTCACTAAAAGAAGTATATTAACTTGTATTTTACAAATGTTTTCAATAGTCACACTGCAAATTATCTTCTCAGATTTACAGTGAAAATTCCAGTGATGACATTAGGCAGCATCTGGTAATCCTATTACAAGTCCTCAAAACATCTTCTATTAAATTAAAAAAAATTTTTTATTTTAACATAATTGATTGTTCATATCTGTGGGATACAGCATTATCAATACCTGTGTGCAACATGTGACAGTCACTCAAAGGACCTTGAAACCATACTAACCAGTTAATTCCCTCGCAATAAATGTAATAAACAGCTCAAACAAAAAGCAGTGGGTAAAAAACGTACATAAAGATTTAGATTATGGCAAAACTGCAGCCAGTTTTGAGTTACCAAATACCAAATGAGAATGAGAAAATTGAAAGCACAGATAGTCTAATGTTACACTTGGGCATTCAGATTTGTCCCAGCTTAGGCCAGTGGCAGCAGCTTCAAGCTAGCTTTGGTGTTCTTCTGACATGTCACCATCATTCTTCAAGCACCTCCTTACTTCCTGGTACATCAGATGTCCAAGCTTATTTTATTCTTTCCCTGACCCAGCCCTGGAGTCAGCCATTTCTCCAAGCAGTCCTGGTTCATTTTAGTGAAGAGTGATATTTTCAAGAGCTGGACACTAGGTGTGCTCATTGCTACTGGGCTGTTGCTGCTTCCATCCCTTTTCAGCAAACAAAGCTAGGACATACATGAACACATATACATACAAACATATACATCTCTATTTACTTCTCTATCTATATTGAAAGCCATAAACTCCACATGGATGCCTCCTATTCCAATCCAGTCCCACAGAATTCATTCTGGCTATCCCCTTTCCATACTTGTCCCTTCCTTGTCCTATAGTGAGAAAACTAGCTCCCATAATCTTCAGTATACTCACCTGCTCAATCTCCTACATGCTGCCAACCTCCCAGACAGGCTGTTGCTTTCCTACTTCCTCCCCATGCTGACCCTGTTCCCACTGGCTACCTTCCTACTCCACTTGGGCTGGCCTAGTAGTTTTTTGAATGAAAATGCAGGCAAGCAGATGCATTTTGCTTTTAAAACAAAAATACGTTTATTCCACAAATGTACTTATTTCTGCTTTAATAAAGCCCTAGCGTTTAGAATGAAATAAACGCTACAACCAAAATTGCAAGTATTGAAAGGAAAATTAAATTCTCTCACTTAAAATGTGATTTATCTTCCTCAAAAAGCAAATCCATGCTCAGTTGTCATTAGGTACATTTAAGAACTTGGACAATTTATTTCTCTAGACTAAACTATCTCCCAAAAGTTACCTTGTGCTATTTATTGCTCCTTTCAGTTTTTAGCTTCAACTGTAATGTCAGAACAGAACTTTGAATTTATGAACCATAATGAATATTATTAAAAATCAGTTTTCAGTAAAACCACCCCCAATAAACCAAAGGATTAAATCTTCTATCATAAATTCAATGTGCCACATTTTTTCTGCATGAGAAAAATTATTTCAAATTATTTTCACTAGTAATTCCAAAAATTGATAGTTATCCTAGATATTAGTCATTTGCTAGTCTGTGCCTACTAGCATGAAAACCTTCCTTTCCAGTGTTTCTGAAATTTTAGAGTTTACAAATCCCTAAGAATTCATCTGTGGGTCCCTCAGCATAAAAAACAATCCATTACAAGGTCAACACGGGCATGTAGGTGCTCACTTGGTACCAATAGCCTGTAAACACAAAATACAAATTCAGATACTAAGATCCCACACCACAGTTCAGTTATGAGGTCAAAAGATCTAGATTATCTTTTTTTAGATTACCATAAAAATAAAAACACAGATTAAAAAAAATTTTCTAGAGATCTCATAAATCCCCACCCAAGATCATATCTGTGGACTCCCATTTGAGGAATACTGCCCCATTATTGTTATAATGGATATTCAGTCCAAAGCATATATAAGTATAACTTCAAGCTCTTCTCACTGAATAGAAAAATCTTTAAAAGAACATTTTTATTTGGCTCCATCACGTAATATAGTCTCTATGACTTGTCTATGAAACAAAAAACTAACACCCTAGAATATGCCAGGTGGTAGTCAACTTTAAAGTTCAATGCTCTAACAAAGACTTCCTAAACACCAAAACCACCTCAGTTCAGAACTCTGCATTTAAATTTTTAAATTCTCCTCTGAATATCTTTAAAATGTGAGCATTCTTACCATTAAGAACATTGTTTAAACATTGTAAATGTACCCTATCTTTTAAAAAGACAACATCTGGTATTTTTTTGTTTTTTGTAAGAAAGTTGTTTCATTTTGTTTTGTTTGCCCAGTGTCCGAATAAGAAGACTCCTAGACCTAAGGGTAGGTAAAGGTATCAGAAAGGCCTTGGGAAAAAACAAAAGTCTCCATAGTCTACAGTCAATTTTCCTAACCATCACCCAAGTAATGCTTCAGCATGTTAATAATCCACTTCTAAAACTTCAATGTTAATCAAAGGGAGGAGGGGCAAACTGTATATGCATTTGAAGGTCATGTCCTTACATCCAAATGTCATCATCAACATACAAACAAGAAACATAAGCAAAGCTATCAAAGAACTGATTTTTATCAAACATAAAACTATAAATAAAACTTCAGAAGCACCTAGTCTCCACAGCCATCTAACTAAAACATGGTCCTACTGTTCACTACTAAAAAGAAGCTTGGAGAGACCCACTCCCATCCATTGTTAATACGTCAGTAAATGAGAAATCACAGTCACTTCAGCCCAGAGCAGGCAGTCCTGGACAATGGATTGTGTGTGTGTTCAGACAATTGCACTGGGAGTGCTGCAGAAGTGGATAAGCCACTTGCCTTGCTTGATGGCACCATATAAAGAGGACTGCTGGCTGTCCCATCTAGGTTTCTACATGCTAATATGCACTGGGTCTTGTCTCTCCCCACGTAAGGGGGACAAATAAGAACTTCTTTGCACCTAAGAAGTGTGTAATCTCATTTCTGACCAGAGAATGAGCTTTCAAGACCAACTCTGCGAGTAGGGACTGGGTTTCGAGCATACTGCCATTCCCTAATGCCGTGGCTCGAGGCCAAAGGCAGGCAAGCATGGAGCAGATGGAGTCCTGGCAAGGTCTCCGCTGTCCCTGCATTAGCAGCATCTGCTCATTACTCAGAACCTTCGCCTGCTTTATCTAATGCTCCAGGAAAAGCATTTTGATTTGATTCATTTCGGTACGGTAACGCGCAGCACAATTAGTGGTAAAATCAAACTGGAGGATGGCCAGCGCTGACAATCGGAAACAAGGCAGAAGAAATATGAGGCCAATGGGTTGGAATTCAAAAAATCACAACTGTGGATCACCTTGCCAAATCTCAACACCCCAGGTGCATGTACAGAGTTCCCACAGGGCAAGGAGGCTAAAAATGATGTAGGGATGACTTACTTTCTCCCAAAGCAGTTTCCATCTCCCCCTCTGGATATGATTCCTTCTATGGAGAATAATGTGTGTAGAACATCAAGGGGGTCTCAACGGCTACAGAGCTTCACTTTGGCACAACCAGAGAACTGAAGCTCATTAACTCATTTTATTATCTTATTCTTCTTTTCTGTGGCGCACTGTCACAAATTTTATACAGCAGATCCCAAAAGGTAAATTTCCTTTTTGCCATGTTTTTGCCTAAGAAGTGCTAGTTAGCTGCTCCTGGAAAGGAGCTATATAAAACCGTGCATTTGATAATTTGAATCTGTCTCTGCCCAGAAGTAGCTATTCATGAATATGTTGGTACAAATATCATCCTGCCAATCTGTTAGAGTGAAGTGAGACCAAAGACAATGCCACCTGAGGTCTGGGGAAAGAATGTGAAGTTGTTGTTTATCACAGAAATAGTTTACAACCCAACCAGACTGATAAAACAAGCTCGGTGTGAGAGAGGAGCAAGAAAACACAAGAGCTCTTATAAAAGAAATAGCCCTTAATACCAAAATGAACTTGGTACATATCAAAGACATCAATGTAAACACTGTAGCCTTGGAAGTACCATACTACAGATTTTACCTAACTTACAATAATCATCTTTCCACGCATGATGTGAAACCAAAACGACAAGACTGACAAACTTAATGATGTAAATGTAAACTACCACATAGACTGACTGAAACAGAACAGGAGTCCAGAAAAAGACCCAAATACAAAAAGAGTTTCATATCTAAAAGCTTATAAAGGCAGCACCTCAAACCAGTGAGGTAGAGATGAGCTCTCTGATGAGAGCTGCTGGAAAAAAAATATATACTCAGATCATGCTAATATACGATGAACTACTTATCTTGATATATTTATCAAGATTTAAATATAAAAAACAAGCTATAACAGTAACAGAAGAAAAATAACTAGAAGTAGGAGGTATTCATATGAAAAAAATTCAACCTTTCTCACACTAAAAGAAATATAAATTAAAACCACATTCAGATACCATTTCTTATTCTACATTCAGATACCATTTCTTATCTATGAAAATTAACAAAACACCCAAAAGTTTGAAACATTCTTTGCTGGTAAAACCATGAGCCTCATACCTTGCTAATAAGAGTACAAAACAGTATAACCCCTTTTGCATTTACCCTTTGACCCAGAAATCCCTTTTACAGGAAACTACCCCTCCTGTACTCACATGAAATGTCATCTGTACAAGGTTTTTCTTTTTTTTTTGTCTTTTTTTTTTTTTTTTTCCATGTCCGGCAACGGATTGCAACCCTCAGTGTCGCCCCCGTACCGGACCAGGACCGGCAACGGGATCGCAACCCTCGGTGTTGCCCCCGCGCCTCGCTCAGCCAGTGAGTGGGAACCGGTCTGTATGTGGGATCCGAACCCTCGGCGGGAGCGCTGCCGCGCTTCCCAAGCGGTGCACTAGCGCAGTGCGCCACCGGGCTGGCCCTGTACAAGGTTTTTCACTACAACACTGTTTGTAATAGCAAAACACCAGACACAACACAATTGTTTTTCAATAAACCATAGTATTTGCACACAATGTAATACTATGCAGGTGTGAAAAGGGAGGAAACTCTCTCTACACCAACAGGGACAATCTTTCAACTTATGTTATTAAATGAAAAATAACAAATTTGGAATAATGTTAAGTAGTATGCTACCTTTTGTTAAAAAAAAAAAAGCGGGGGGGGGAGGAATAAGAATAGATATTCATATTTGCTAGTATTTGTAATACTGAAATACTAGAAGGTTATATAAGAGACTAAAACATAGTTACTTTAGAATGGAGTGAACAGAAGTGAGTGGAAGCAAGACTTCCCAATGTATAACTGTTTATATTATTTTCATCTTTGAACTCTAAAAACATACTACTTAAGTCAAAAATATCAAATTACAAAATAAAACCAGCTTACTTGGATTTAAAAATTAAAACCACTTTCTAGAAAAACAAGCCATAAAAAAAGTCGATTGAATAATAAATGATGAACTGAAAAAATATCTGAATACATATGTCAAGGGTTATTTCCTTAGCCCTTTCCTTTCAACCAGAAAAGATAACAACCCAAAAGAAAAATGGGAAAAGACAGGAACAAGAAATTTGCAGAGGAAGAAATAGAAACAACTAAAAACACAATGAAAAGATATTAATATATACTTATAATTAAAGAAAGGCAAACAACAATGCAATACCATTTTTACCTACCAGACACATTACGAAACAGTCACTGTCATATACCAGGGTACTGCAAAAAGTTCAGGGAAAGATTTGTATTCTATTTCAATTCTATTTTTCCATGAACTTTCTGAAGTACCCTCATATGTTTGGTAAGACTATAAACTGGTGAAACCTTTTCAGAGGGCAATCTGGCAATATTTATCAAAACATAAAGCATTCATAGCCTTTACCCACCAATTACTAATAATTTAGCCCATGGATATACTTGCACAAATCCATCATGATATTTGTTCAAGGACACTGCTTGCAGCACTGTTTTTAACAAAACAAACAACTCAAATGTGCATCAATAAGGGCCCTAATAAATAAATTATAGTTCAGCTACATAATGCAATATTACACAGGCATCAAAAAGAATAAAGTTCACCTATAAGTGTTAATATGGAAGGTCACCAAGGTATGTCATTAGGTGAAAAAAAGCAAGGTACAGAAAAGTATATAGAGTAGAACCTATATGTAAAATGTGAGAGGACCTAGAAGCGAGGGAACAGAGAAGAACACTTCAACTTCTTTTTTGATATATTTTCTTTTACATTTTATATACATTTCTGCTCTGAATTTTAACCATGAAATTTTTTTAAACCAAGTATTTAAAATATATTTTGGCAATCATTTGCCAAATATTTACCAAGGAAGGTAGATACTTTATCATAACTACATTGTTCTTCAATATGAAGATACTTCAAAAAGTTCATGAAAAGATTCGTATCCTTTTAATTCTATTTTTCCATGAACTTTTTGAAGTACCCTTCTATTTCTGTACAATAGGAATGAGGGCAACACAGATGGTTCTAACCAACAATGTAAAACCAGCAGGACACTTCCACATCACCTCAAGCTGTATTTTCAAGCTACAAGATACAAGTCACAGGGCTGCAAATTAATCAGGTGCACATTTCTACAAGAGCCTCTATGTTTAGTGTTACATGAACAGGACTACAATCACAGCATGGTCCAGAGACGCAATCATAGTTCTGGATTCACTACTGACTTCAACCTCAAGCAAATTATTTAGCTGGCTTCTTTGGACCTCAGTTTCCCCATTTGTAGAAGAATGTATGTGTGCATGTGCATATATGGGGGGGGGCTATGAGATGATTCTAAAACTGTATGGTTCTAACTTAAAAATACTGCAACCTTTGCATAGGTGTTTTGGAAAAAGAAAAAACTCACTAATTTGGAAAGTAGCAAACATGCTCAAGCTGCTCTTAGGCCACTTACCCAGGATCTCAATAAACATACATAAAATATTAATAATTATACCACAGAAACAGCTTAGCCGAATTCCTATAGGCTGAAAAGAAAATAATCCATCAATGGTGTCTACTACCATCAAGCCAAAAGAACATAGTTCACATGGTTAAAGTAATAAGGTAAAAATACTTTCAAGATTTCAGCCCTTAAGTGAAACAAGTCAGGCACAGAAAGAGAAATACCACATGTTCTCACTTATTGGTGGGAGCTAAAAATAAATAAATAAATACACACACACACACACACACACACACACACACACACACACACACACACACACACACACACACACACCCGGGGGGAGGGGGGAGGGGAGAAGACATAACAACTACAGTTCCTTGAAGTTGATAAGACAGGCAAACAGAAAGGACATTGTTGGGTGAGAGGGAGGAGGGAGGGAGGTTTTGGTAATGGGACACAATAATCAACCACATTGTATATCGACAAAATAAAATTATTAAAAAAAATAAAAATTTCAGCCCTAATTTTTATTTTTAAGTGGCATATGGGTATAAAATTCCCCATTAGCTACTTAATTATAGTTTTGTCTCCCTGAGCCAACCGATAATGTTACACTGACTCTGAAGATTTGCAATAGTGCTATGACATGAACGCTAACATTCTGAAATATGTGTGGTTCAATTTGGGGGCAAAATGGGGAAAACAAAACTTTTGGAGATTCAAACTTTACAACATCATGGAGGTTAGTCGCATGAGAGGTAGTTATATAGGACATCATGGCCATTAAAGTTATTATTCCTATTAGCTATAAACTGTCAAGTATTTCTTTACTTGGTAAAACTAATTTTACACTATTCTTACCTATTTATGCACATTCACAGTTGCTCACACACAAAAAGAATTCTTTCAGTGTCAGAGGGACAACATATTACTATCAATTATCTTGAATGGGATGTAAGTGCCAGAAAAGGGTAGGCACTGATTTTTATTTTTTCTATTTTCATATTTGTCAATAGATTATCTACATCTATCCTCTTTTCACTATTCCTTTTGGACTGAGCAGAGGCTAAAGGAAAAGTAAGCCAAAAATACTTAATATTTTACACCAAACAAGTTATTTGCTTAAGATAATTTGGCCAGCCTCGTGTCTGGCACTAACACCCAGCCTGACAGTTCCAGTATGAATTAAACACCAGTTTTAATGGGTGCTGTGTTCCAATGCCTTCTAATGCATTGACGGTTACTGGCCAACTCCTTCACATAAAGGCAAGAGTGAGTGTACGTGTGTGAACATGTGTGTGTGCCCACATGTATGTATGGAGGGATTACATGGGGGAGCCAGCCACAGCTGCTTAATTTTTGAAAGGCTTTTTTTTTTCCTTAATAGGGAGGAGGATTGCAGTTACTTACCGTCCTCATAAGCTGCTACCGCCAGCGAGCTGTTTATCCTCACAAAGGAGACATATGGCTGCATTCCAGGTTCATCGTCGTCCTCATACTCTGATTCCAGGAAGGGGGCTACATAGTCCCAGGTGCGGGTGTCCCACACCCTCACATCCCCTGACGTATATCTGGAAAAGAAGGACACACTTGGTTCCAAAAAGGGATTGAAGAGCAGGGCTGTGGTGCAGAAAATGAGAGGAGCTTAATTAAAACAACAGAGTAGTAAGATTTGGTCTAGGTGGAACCACTCCTGTGGCACTGTTTAGATGAGTAACTTCGACAGGAGAGAACGTCAACTGTATGACAGAAGGCTGTGAACAGTTTCACATGGTGACAATTTCAAATGAGAAAACAGTTAGAAGGAATGGGGTATCAAGAACGCCTTTCCTTTCCTTTTACACTGTTATAGCCAATCTGCTACCCTGAGTTCTCCCATTAAAGGGATCACTAGCAGAAATGTGTATAAGCAGCACTATTTACACTTACACACACACACACACACACACAAGACAGAGATGCTGCAGAAATACTAAGAACTACTAGTCTTACAGGCACAAGCTTTCTAATACCTCATCCATGCATCAGATTTGACTAATTAAAGTCCCTAAAGACTAATTGATTTGCTGAAACAATTAAATCTTGCCTTTAGCAGCCAGACAATGCTGCCTTCTTGTGAAAAGCTCTTGCTGAAATGCACGACACTCCCTGGTCTTGCTCTCTTAGAAAATAGGAGTACTCACTTTCTCCTCCTACTACTGCCACTCCAGCAAACGGCTCTCTCCATCAAAGCTGAGGCAGGGCCAGAACCTGCTCAGAAGCAAGGCCCCTAGGATGATGGAATTGACCAGATGCTGAGATGGGGTGCTGCCTGCCATTGAAGTATTCAAGCTAAGTTCCTTAACATCTGCTACAGAGGGTTTCATTCCATGTGTAAAGCAACTGTGTGTCCTGGGGGTGGGGTGGTTAGAAATGCTTTCAAGTGCTTCATGATGTCCCCATACAAACATAGATTGCAGGCAATTTTAAGGGGGGGGTTCACAGTCTTCCTGAGGTCCCAGCCATAGTTCCTTCAGGATTTCTTTGTAGAGCTGAACAGGATAAGGGATCTGAGATCTGAGATCTATTTAATCACTGAAGTCTATGACATGATACACTAATGAAGTAGCTATAGAAGAACAATCTCAGGTGAGGTAAAGAAACTAAGAATATGTTGATTCACGAGAGCTTCATTTACTACATGTAGTAGTATTTCCCTCAAATTGTTAATCTACAGTAAATACATACATTACATAACCCACAGGTCATTCTGCCACACCAATTTCCTAGGTTGAAGAACTCGGCTCCCTACCTACAGGACAGTGCTTGGAGATTGTGTCTGTGGTATAAAGGGCCAAATAGGAGAGAAGTGAGAAGTGCTTTCTTTTTTCTTTTAAAATTTATTTATTTATTATGAATATTCATGAGATACAAAGCTAACTGTCACCCCTCGGTCCATGATGTGAGGGCCAGATTCCTACTGGGGGCATACCCATCACCAGAAATTACTTTTGTACCCTTTGTCCCCCACCCAATTATCCACCAACCTCCCTCCCCTTCCCCCTCTCCCCTCAACTCCACTTTGTAGCCCTAGGAATATTCCCTCCCTCTGTTGGATCACGGCGCTACTGTGGTCTTTCTTTTCTTCCTTCTTTCTCTGTTAGCTCCCACATATGAGTGAGCACATGAGGTATTTATCCCTCTGTGCTTTGCTTATTTCACTCAATATAAGTTTCTCTAGGCTCATCCATGTTGTTGCAAATGGGAGAATTTCATTCTTTTATGGCAGAGTAGTATTCCATGGCATATGTATATCACAGTTTCCTTATCTAATCATCCACTGATGGACATTTAGGTTGGTTCCATATCTTGGCTATTATAAACAGAGCTGCGATAAACATGGGAGTGCAGGTATCCCTTCCACACAATGATTTCCATTCCTCTAGATAAATACCCAGAAGAGGGATTGCTGGATCATATGGAAGATCTATCTGTAGTTGTTTGAGAAACCTCTATACTGTTTTCCATAGTGGTTGTACTAATTTACAGTCCCAGTAACAGTGTAGCAGTGTTCCCAAGAAGTGCTTTCTAAAATTGGACTGCTGTACCTGTTTGACCACTGATCCTCTAGTACATAGAAACACTCACAACACTAGTTTCCTTAAGCCTGACAATGTGCAAGTGAGGGCAGATACTGATATTGCCCCAGCCAAACCATGGCCACTGGCTCCCGGGCAGTAGTCTGGATCCCCCTTCTCAATGAGGAACACCATACCAGAACACATACCTCATATCCTGCTGCACCAAAACTACCTGGCTCAACTTGCTACTCCCAAAACGACTCAGTCCTCTCCCTAGAGGAAGGCCACTGTTCAGCTACAGAGAGAATTAACAGAGATAACATGTAAGTTTCTAGATTGTGTGAGATTAGATTCTTATGGTTAGATTACATGTAAAAGGAACTAGCCAATTCAGAAAAGATGAGAAAGACAGCAACGTCTTTCAGAAATACAGAAAAGGTGGGCCGGCCCGTGGCTCACTCGGGAGAGTGCGGTGCTGATAACGCCAAGGCCCCGGGTTCGGATCCCATATAGGGATGGCCGGTTTGCTCACTGGGTGAGCGTGGTGCTGACAACACCAAGTCAAGGGTTAAGATCCCCTTACCGGTCATCTTTTAAAAAATAAAAAAAAAATAAAAAAAAAAAAAGAAATACAGAAAAGGTAAGTGAAAGAAAAAAAGGAATTTGGGAGATCAGAGAGCTAAGGAACTTTGAGGAAAAGAAGTGCACAAAGCAGGAAATGTATCACTTCCTGCCTGTCTCGGGCACTCTGTGTTTTATTAACTGTACGTACACCACACCAGTCGTCTTCATGCAGTTCTTCGTGGTGCCCCCTGAGGGCCACAGTGGGGAAGAGACAGGGACAGAGAGAATTTTAGTGGCCTGAGCTCCAGCTCCCAGCCCCTTTACATGAAGAGTTATGGGGCAAAGCAACAACATAACAAAACTTGAAGAAAAGGTGCTTTAACTGCAGAGCCAGACAAAAGTGAACTATGAAATACAAACTGTTGATCTCTTTCCTTATTTCGGGGGAAGAGGATAGAGGGAGGGCAGGGATCCCATGGAGAATAGCACTCTATTAATATCTAAAAGGTTCCTGGTAAGTCTTTTCTTCCATAAAGGAAGTTGTCCCACTCACACTGCACCTCCACACGTCTAAAATTAGACACATTCTCTCCTTAAAAAGCTTCAGCTCAACGACCAACTAGCCTGCTTCTGAATTCCTTATTTTTGTCAATGGTATCATCAGTCCCTGATCTTTGGTACAAAAACGGAGGGACATTTCAATACCTCCCTTGCCCACCACCCACACTGCTATGTATGTACAGGTCACCAAGCTCTTTCTGTTCTCATTCCTAGAGATGACAACCTGGTCTAAATCCCTCAGCACCTCCCATCCTGACTGTTACAGTCTCCCTGCTTCTGAGCCTCTGCCACCTTCAATCAACCCTGCACAAGCCAAGCCCTTCGAAATACCTGATCAACTGAATCATTCTTCTGGAAACACTCCCTTTCTCCCTGCCCTCCACAGGAGACCACGGCCCCTCACTACGATATACCTTGATAGCAGCCGGGAAACCGGAACATTTCCCTGATGGCGCATGCGTGCGTGTGTGCGTGTGTGTGTGTGTGTGTGTGTGTGTGTGTATCTAACTGTTTGTCTGTGTGTGTGTGTGTGTGTGTGTGTGTTTATGTGTGTTTATCTAACTGTTTGTCTCCTACTAACCTATAAGCCTTTGAGGTCAGGGGCTAGCTCTTGTTCACAGCCAGAAGAGAACAACCTGACACCTAGGAATCCCTCTGTAAATACTTAACTCTCAATGCCTTATTGAATGAAGTTTCAATTACAGGGCCTGCCAAAAACCCTCCACATGCCTGCTTCCACCACTCTCCCCAGCCTCATTCTGCTCTTCCTTAGCAGACAAGCTTCCAAACACTCTTGCATCTGAACCTTGGCTCCATTATCCACCTTTCTAGAGCCTTTCTCTCATCACGACTCAGCCAGTGTGGCTCAACCTTGGCTGTACGGTAGAGTAACCTGGAATGCTTTTAAAACTCCAGATACCCAAGGACACCCCAGACTAATTAAATCTGACTGTCTGGGGTGGGACCAGAGGCGTGTTTCCCAAGATGCAGCCAAATTAAGAATTACTGACCCAGCCCTATCCTACCAACCTTCAAGTTCTATAGCACAGGCCTTCCCCGCCTCCATGAAGCCTTTTCTGACTCTACTACTATGTCCTTTATCTGAAGAATCAGTGTTCATTGCTACATTCCATATGTATAGATCATGTCTCCTCAACTTGACTGTGAAGTCCTTGAGAAGACCCTATTGAAATGCCATAGCCTCCATCACAGTGCCTTACACACAGCTGATAATAAATAAATGGTGATTGAGAGGAGGGTGTCACAAGGAACAACCTGACTGGTTGAGTGGCACCTCTTTCATTCCCACAGCTCACCTTCCAGTGCTAATGATTAGCAAAACACCAACAATGCACACATCAATATGCATTAGACTTCTTGCATTTACTTCCAAACTGATTAAAATATAACTCTATAAAACACGGGACAAGCTAAGTTATTTCTGCAAACATGAAATTTTCCATAGAAAATTTAAATTAACTCTATTCTTCATGGCCAAAGAGCATGATAGCAACACAAAAGTTTTGCTGCCAAATGACTCCAGAGGTAAAATATAAAAGACTCTTTTTTTTTTTTTTTCTTGTGGCTGGCCGGTTCAGAGATCTGAATCTGTGACCTTGGGTTTATAAGGCTGCACTTTAGCCAACTGAGCTAACCAGCCAGCCCCCTGTCTCCTTTATTGATAGGAACAGAGAATAAATATCCTATTTCAGCAGGTAATGCGTGATGACTCAGCAGCAGGCTCTAAAACCTAACGCAAGTGAAAGCAACCATAGCAATGGGAGTTAGACTCAGTGCTAGTGATCTCACACTAAAGAAACAGACATTTTCATGTGGGGAAGATACTGGTTGGGGCAGAGGGGCCTGGACCAAACCCTAACTGTGATCTAAAAGTGCTTAACAACATTGGCCAGGAAAAGCAAGAACGGATATTGAATGGAGATAGGAAAAAAGGCTGATTTTTCTCCAGAGCTCCAGATGTCTTTATCGCTGTCTAATGACAATTACACTCAACCAATTAAGACTCTACTATGACAGGTGCATTGTCAGTAAGCCTCTGGACCCCAATGTTGATGGCTCTCTAATTAGTTTGTGTGTAAAGTACAACTGCAAGTAATCTATTAACTGATGTAAGAATACTAAAGAAAAACGGAAGAAGCCTTTTCCAAATGAGTAAGGACGTGCCCCAGCCCAGGCCATGGACCAGTGAAACCGAATGCTTGCCCAGTCTTTTTTCGCTTGGCAAGGTTGAGTTTACCTCTAAATAGGTCAGAGACCACAGCTGATTTTTTGTTGAAAGAATGGGAATAGAATCTCTCAAGCTCGGCAAGCCAGAGCAATTGCCAATTTAGAATGATTTACTACCAAAGACCTTTCATTAACTAGTAAATTTCCAATAAGCAGACTACTTATTTGGACTAAGAGACCAGAAAAAAAGAAGGAAGAAATGCGGTAGCTAAAAGCAACCTTTAACCTTTTCTCTTGTATAAACATCCAGCAGGGGTTCCATTTTGCTCCACAGTGCCAGCTCTTATTTGCTAAAAGAAATTTTTTTCAAGGCTCTTCATAACAACGTGGGGGGCTGTTTTAAGAAGGCTGAGAAGTAGGGTTAAGTGACTTACCCAAGGTCATAAGAAACATTTTAGTAGCACAGCTGGGATCAAAATGTGCCCTGCATTTTTCTCAATCTGCTGCTTAGCCAACAAGCCACTCTGCCTCCTCAGATGACAGTATCTTTAAACAAATACTGCTTTTAAAAACCATCCCTATTTAAGTGCAATATAAGGAATTTATTGTTTTCAATATTGTGACTCAGGCTTGCAGGACAGAGCCCCTGCCCCTAACCTATCAATTGTATCACTATATCTCAACTGGAAGGCAAGAAGCCAACAGAAAAGCTCAATAGGCTGGCAGCAGGAGTGTGAGGCTGGGCAAATACAATCTGAGCCTCCCATACCTGCTTTACAGGTGCTATGGGAGGACATATAGAATGGCTAGTGAAACTTCACCCTCTATAGGGACATACTCTTGCAGCTACTCCCAAACAAGGTCACAACTCTATTCTGATCAGGCACCCACAGCAGCCAAGAGGAGCCTTGTTATAAGGACTTACACCAGGAACAGCAAATGGTTTCATTTGTGTGTCAAATCCAGTAAGTTGGTAGTGGCTGCCTAGAGCGCTGTGTTGAGAAGGATTCTAAAGCTGTACTCCATCCAACTCATCAGAAAAATAAATACTGTAATGGATTATTAATGACCACTGCTGATGCAGGAGTGAGAAAGGGCAGCATCTCTGCCTAATACAAAACTCTACCTGGCCAAGGCTAGTTATCCTTCCAGATTCAAATGAAAGGTCACTTCCCAGGAGGAACCCAGCCTGATGCTAAGCCTATAGGAGATGCCTCACCCCAGTCTGTTGTGGTGCTCTGCTCTTCCTTTACAATACAGTGTGGGAGATGCTAGGGTAACTGCCAGTAACCGTATCCCTTGTCAGCCTGTAAACTCCTGTCAGCAAGGGATGTGTGTGTAGTATTCATCCATGCTTAGTGAATGTTGGCTGAATGGATGAATCTACTGGTTTAAACCTAGAAAACGGAAATGGTTTAAAGCCTACTGAGCGATTAAACAGAGGCCCCCCAAAATGCAGTGCCTACATTTCAATAAACATTTATGCCCTTAACATGTTGAGGTTTTAAGAATTATTCACTTGCTCTATACTTTGTTCGGTAATACCAAAGATAACAAATCAATAAAAGCAAGAGTATTTACTATTTTCTATGAAACATGACTATGTTGTATTATGCAATTAACAAAATGAACTCAATCCCACGGTGCAGTCTTTCTGTGGAAATGCACTACTACAAACATCAAGTGGAGCTTAAGATGCATCAATTGAAAAATAATGAACATCTTAATGGACCTTACGAGATACATGCACTACACACTTAAAACTGTTTTCCATACATCTTGGTTAATCACAATCAATAGAGCCAGAGTCAATGATGATTATGCAGAGTTATTGTAGCTGTGGCCCTTTCCATTATTCCTTAGAGAACCAGAGATGGATAAATGCAGTCATGAGTTCACCAGTATTTATTAAGGACATTCTGAAGCTCCTTCATTAAAGATATAATAAATGTAATGCTCTCCTCTAGATGCTTATCAATATCTTACCTCAGACTTATTTACCAGAAGAGCATGTATACCTCACAGCAGAAAATAAATAAATAAATTTAGAAGTATTTTTAAAAAGAGGTCCCTAATGGGTAATGATCAAATTCCTTATGGGAAACAGCCCGATGCCATAACAAGCAGCACAAAATCTACACAAAACAAGGTTGAAAGGAAAACTGTCAAGAGAAGAAGTTTTCTGAAGAGGAGAAAGATGAAAAGTATGTCCTGAGTAAGTACAAATATGGGTGACATTTATCTAACACAACTTTATCACCAATCTGTATTTACAAAGCATCTGTTATCTCAAGAGCCTCAAAGTAATCCATAGGTATATCTGTTTCCTATACATTCACATGAAACTAGCAGAGTATTAGAAATACCATCCTTGTGGACTTCAATTCCTAAATAGCAAATATTTTAAAATTCAGGGCAAATATATACTATTTCGGATCAGTACGACTGTTAATATTTTGGCATGGCACACAATCAATAGAAAGGTACATTTTTAATTACTGGGAAAAGTGGAGGAAAAAAATGACTAAAGCCAAATATTTCATGTTACCTTAGATGACTATGTTTAAACATTTTTCCAATAGTTCTTCATTATAAAACAATGATAAAATTCCACTGAAGTGCTAATAGAAAAATGACCCAGTGAGGCACACACCGAATTTTATATATATCGGCTGGAAGCTCCAAATTTTGCTTCATGTATACAGAAGACTGGAAATCCTTCCAACTCTGATGTCCAGGTTGTGTAGACAGAGGTAATAAGGATAAAAACAAATCTGAATCAGGTCATGACTGGCAGCTGAAGCAACAGCCAGAGTTCACATGGTTGCTAGAGAGAGGCGTGGGCAGTTTTGCTATATGTCTATTTGGGCAACATGCCTCAAAGGGAATGAGACAGTATGGGAAAACTGAATATTTTTAGGGAAAGACAAGAGCTAATATTTTACATTAAATGATACAGTTTTCCCTTAAACCACTTTGGCAGAGAAACATGGATACACAGTTGCTATTCCTTCTAGTAAAGGCAGGAACTGTGTGCTAAAAAGGCAGATCACATCAGCAGAAAATAGGGCAGAAAGACATTTAGGAGTACTGAAAAAAACCTTGACACAGTAAAGATGCTTAAACCTTAGAAGGAAAAAATGGCCCTCTAATGTGAATAGAAAGTGTGCTTTCTTATGCAAACTGAAATTCTTCAGACTTATGAATCTTAAGTAACAGTGAGGAGGGAGTTTATTGGGAAACACCACCATACTCCTGGGCTTCTGATAAAAGCTTTTGGTAAGCTAATGGCTTAATGGTTAGCAGAGCTGGCACTGGGGCCTCCAAGGAACTCCACGTTTTACCTGAGATGTTCTCCTTCACTAGATGGCTCTCCTTCACCACTTATGGCAAATTACACCTAGCCCTACACCTCGGGTGTATACTGCAACCTTTCTTAACTTCCGGAGTGCAGCCAGGGAGAAGAACAGTCCAAGTGTCACAAAACAGAACGGGGATGTTTCCATATCTCCTTTTCTTCCATTCTTTTTCCTCAATGATAAACATATAATTTTTAAAAATTCTAAAATTCGAAGAGCTGTCACCACAAAACACAAAACAGACAAATGACACATTTCCTGATACTTATTGTCAATAAATTTTCCACATAACATCTTTTTTAAAATACAAGGAAAGCATACACTAAACTTCACTAGCATTTCAGGATTGACAACAGATGACAGAAAAAAAAGCACTCAAAGGCTGAATGTTGAGAGAATGTAAGGTAGCTTATTCTGTAGAGATTGGTGACTTCTGAACACAAATTTTTCTCGTTAAAAAAATGTGAGGTTTTAGCCAGAAAAATTGAAGTAAATGTTGTTTCTGAATTGCTTAGTCACAGTTAAAGGAACTTTCTCTTATCTAATCAGCAAAGAAAACAACTGGTTCAGGTATTTTCTGGGATGCTGCATATCACTGCTAAGCGGCCAACTGAGACCACAGAAAGGCAAGAGAAAGGGCCAAGGAGGGAAGTGGTATGTAAAGGAAGCTCAGTGAGTGTGGAGTCACAGGACTGTGAGGACACTTTATTCCATACACACTTTCCTTAGTTTATTGGCTCTGGGACTGGTGTTAGACTCTGAGGGAGCAAAGATGCCTAATACATGGTCCCCATGACTTCAAGAGGGGTACAGTCAATAGGATCAAGCACTGCCAAGAGGCTAAAGAGATGGGCTAAGAAAAGGCCATTGGTTCACTGACCAATAGGTCACTGGTGACCTCTGAGAGCACAGCGCAGTGGAAGGGCTGGGACAGAAGCCAGCTCTCAGGAGGTTAGAGGTGGAGAGGAAAGAAGGGACGCGAACTCTCCCATTATTTATGGCACTGACGGGAAGAAGGGAGGAGGTATGTTCAGCAGCAGGTTGGAGGACTGGTTTGGAGATTTCAAACCAAAAAGTTAAATTGGAGAGAAATTGTTGAGGGATGTGAAAGCACTCTAAAATCATTTCTTAGTCTAAAAATGTCATAAAAATGCATTCCCCTAAATCCAATAATTCTACTTATGGGACTCTAGCCTAGGAAAATAATCAGGAATGCGAGGGTAATGGAAGAACTTTAACTCTTTAGTCTACACACTTATATGGAATTTAAGGTTTCTACATTAGCACGTGTATTATAACTTTTACATAAAGAAGATTTGTAGTACAGAAAGGAGAAAAATCTGCAAACCTCTGTATATGAAATATTCATAACATTCTATAATAAAACACAAGAAATGACTTTAATATCCACTACTAGGGAAATGAATAAAAAAATTAAGATGTAATTCTTCAAGGAGTTTTTACAACAAATCAAAAAAAGTAATGAAAAGTATGTAATAACATGGAGGGGAAATCTCATAAGTTTAGTTTTTTGTTTTTTGGTTTTTTTTTTTTAGAGAAAAGGCCAAAAATGTAATGTAGGCTATAAATATATTATGTAAAAATACGTATAGAAATACAGGCTGAAAACCAAACCATACACACCAAAAACCATAACAGGGGTTGTGTTACATGCTAGGATTTAAGTGGCTTTCCCTTCTCCACTTTCTAACACTTTTGCAAAAACACGGTTTTACTAACCACTTCTATTTTTAAAAAGAAAAGAAAGATGCATGCCACAAAAAAAGCAACATGATGCTGTGACAGACAAGGCTTCAGAGCAGCAAATGAGGGCTAGCGCAAGCAGCTCTGGTGCCCAGCTCTACATGTGGGCATTACAGAAGCGCGGCAGGATGGTGCAGTACACGCGTGCCAAGCCTGCTTCCCAGCCTCCATCACTCTACATAAAATGGGGTTGTGGAACAGATGATCTCTAAAGCTCCTTCCAAGTTTAAAATCCTATGACTCTAAGTTGAAAAAACTAAGAAATTAGAGAACAGACAGGAGAAAGTAAGCATTTCTCCAGTTTCCCACATTACATGTAGTATACAGGTGGTAGGGGAAGGGGAAGTCTGTATTAAATTTTAATGCTCACTCCATACAAAACATAGACAAGCACTATAGAACACTTTGAAATATTACATACTACCCTTAATTTTAAAAGATGCTTACAAATTAACTGGAAAGAAAATACATGGCTGTAAAGTTAAAAATGATTTCTAAGTAAAAGAACAATATAAAACAAAAATGTTTAGATGAAGCTGAGAGGCTTACATGATTAGCTGCCCTATAAGCTTCAGGTAATCACTTCTCCAGGAGTTATGAGAAGAGCAGATATGGGGAGAGGGAAAGTTTACTGGGCTAGAATGCTACAGAAACCTATGGGAAGAGACAGGACTGGATTGACCTTAAAGAATGAGTACTGGGTTTCTTTTCAAGGTGATGAAAACATTCTGGAATTAGTGGTGCTGGTTGTACCACCTTGTGAATCTACTAAAAAAAAAAAAAATCACTGAATTGTACACTTTAAAACGGTGAATTTCATGGTATGTGAATTATGTTTCAATTAAAAAAAAAAGGATGTGGTCAGAGATGACTAAATAGAACAGTGTAGAAAAAACCAAAGGTATAGCTGAGGAGAGTAATGAGGAAAAAGGAAGGTTGGAAACAAATTTCGAAGAACTCTGAGCATCAGGAAAAGGGAACTGGAAATTATTCACATGATAGTAAGGAAAGCAAAAACTCATGGACAAAAGAGTGAACCATCAAAAGCTTTGAGAATAATGTCTGTTTCCCTGCTGGAAAAGCAAGGCTCTGTTAAGCAGAGGCCACATCTATTTACATGATAGGGACTCAAATGTCCATCACGTAAGTTTATGAGTGAATGACTATTTTAAGGTTACTCTGGTTTTGTGTGAAAAGAAAAGTAAAGAAGAACCAAGACTGGGTCAATTGTGAGGCTAACTGCAATAAATATTAGTCTAGGACTAGGTAACATGACCCTAAACCAGGAACATTTACAGAGAGATGGAAAGTAGGAGAAGAAAGACATTTCACAAGTCTTTGTTACCCATCCATGACATGAAATATGTTTAAAAGGTTTAAATGCAAAAATGTTTTATAGTTTAGCTCTAGATACGTAAGACTAAACCTCTGAACAGCCACTTGTGTAAAAGAAAGAGAAAAAGGAGGGGAAGAAGAAAAATAAGAGAAACACAAGGTAAGTATAAGAGAGAGAAATGGTGAGGTGGCCACTGTCTCTTTAAGAAGCTCCTTGGAGATACATAACTGTACAAAGCCTGGTGAATACAACATTGATTGGGAATGAGGTAACCACAAACACCGCTGTCTCAAATGAAAAGGGATTCAAGATCTGACCCAGAAAACAAGCATCGTAACCACCAGATAAAATTTTAATGATAAACACAAGATGCTCTGCATATAAGCAAGATTGAAGTATCTCATGCTCAACTATAAATGTAAGGTTCTCTTAGAAAGAGGAGCCGTGAGGAGCCTCTCTGACCCACAGATCAAGTTTCATCTTATCGATCCAAAAACTCTGCCATTGCTTTGCTTTGTGCTGGCATAATCTGTAATGTTGAACAGACCTCCAGGGAACAGAGAGGCAGGGAAAGGACTGGCATCTGGACTCATAGTCAATCTGCCTTTTGGGAGTTCCACATCCAGATAAGAAATTTGTAACTGGCTTTCAAGATTAAAGTTTCTCCTTTGTTTCTAGTTTCTTTTATGACTCTTTCAGTCCAGTCTCAGCATTCTGTCCTTCAGTGTCTTCTGACACACTAGGTGGAGACCACTTTAAGCTAGAGTGATACAAGTACCTTTTGGAGTTGCTGCTGATTTTCAGAATTAGTGGGTGAAAGGACCTTGCATTTCATGAGCTTTTAGACCCACATTTTAGCAATGAGGTGCAAAAGCCCAATGTCATACAACTGGATGGATGGAATTCCAGATTTCTGGTCCATTAATCTTTCTAAAAATAATAGTTCTATAGCACTCTCAACAAAGGCATTAAACTCTAAATTACAGCCTGTAAAACAGAGGCTAAAGAAAAGTGTTCCTCCTGGGCATATCTTGTTTAAAGCAAAAATACTTTTTCATAGGCACTGCATACCACAAAATATTAAAATAATCCGACTGTTTGGCATTTCAACTTAAATGGTGCTCATTGAGGAATGTGACTTAAGGAAAGATTTTTCTTTAAAGAAAAAGACTCAGCTACTGCTAGTTTGTAAGTCCAAAGTTGGTTTTTGTTTTTATTTTCCTACAGGCAAGACTTCCCTGAGGTGGCTTACTCCAAAGTAGATCCAGACTCAGAAGTTTAAGTGTTCTGGCCTCTACTTTATGGCATTAAGTATACAATTTGAGACTGTAATTCAAGACACCTTTCTAATCCAAAATGAAACTTGAGCTTCTTATTGTACATTAAAGAAATACATAAATGCACCTCTGTAGCAAAACATGAAGAATTCATGAAAGTGATTTTTCGAACAGAAGCCAAAGGAATTTACAGAGGTTAAAATTAAATTTCTTGGCCATGGAGACAAATAAAAAGCCCATTTCAGGACAATTTAATTACTTAATACGTACTACATGGTGGGGAAGGAGAAGGATGTGTGGCCACAGCCCTTCCTCACAATAAAGCCTCCAGAACAGAACTTGTTTGTGCCAACACTTATTATTCTTGCTTGACTTTTATTTTATGTCTTCATAAAATACAAACCATTGGCCTTAATGACATCTCACACAACATGCCACAAGAGTAATTCACAAGCTGGGAAAGGCATATTAAGATGAATGGGTTACAGATCTGTGCGACAACACTAGCTCTCACCAATTGCTCCCGAGCTCTCGAATCCCAGAGAGCAGAATCCTGGAGACATTCCATTTTAAACACGGGCTATCACTGAGGAAGGGACATACTCTTGAGGGAAGATAAAGTCGCTGGTACTCAGGGCGGCACATAAAAAATGAAAGACATGAAGATGAAGAGCATTAAGTGAAAACGGTTTTTGGGGCCGGCCCGGTGGCGCACTGCTACAGTGCGCCGCTTGGGAAGTGCAGCGGCGCTCCCGCCGAGGGTTCGGATCCCACATACAGACCGGTTCCCGCTCACTGGCTGAGTGAGGTGCGGGCGCAACACCAAGGGTTGCGATCCCGTTGCCGGTCCCGGTCTGGTACGGGCGCGACACTGAGGGTTGCGATCCGTTGCTGGTCACGAAAAAAGACAAAAAGGAAAAAAAAAAAAAAAGAAAATGGTTTTGCTTACCCAGCAATGACAACGCCATCGTGAGAATGCACATCACATAAAACTGCATCAGGAATGTGTTCCAGCTCGCTCACGGCACCTTTGCGATTCTGCATAAGGAAATGGGGGATGCAGTTTATACTGTTCTTGGGGCAGCCAGAAGACAAAACATTTCGCTTTCACCTACATCCCATAGCAATTTTCCATGGCATCTACAACATTCAAAGTTATCTGGGTATTCAAAAGGGCAAAGATGACAACACATTAAGCTAGTAAGTGTGTATGAGTTACCACATACACAAAAGGCACTGAACTAGAGGGCAGGGGATGTGTGAGACACTATCCTGTCCACAAGGAGGTTATAGAATACGAAGGCAATATGTGCACACAAATTGCTACAATCCACAGTAGGCTGGTAAGTATCTGCTGGTAGTGGCAGATATCTGAAGAAGTTTGTAAAATATGTTAAAAAGTTTTAAAGATACTTTACCTGTAAAAACTCTTATAAGACCTCTCAGAATAAAATGAAAAATGACATACAAATACATAAAGATCAGGATGGGGAAAAGGAAGAGAAGAGATGAAATTCTTTTTCTTTCTTTTAACTGACATGTAATAATTAGAAATGACATTATTTCTTATTGAGAGGTCAGAGGTGTTTTGGAAACAGTATTTAAAGGAAACCCTAAAGCCTAAACATGGGTTGCTCCTGAGGAAGAGAACTAGGTGGTGGGTGGAGCATGGTGAGAGGGAGATGTATTTTCCACTTTATGCCCTTCTGTGACTTTTGAATTACTTTACCATGATTATTTATTATTGATTCAGAAAATATATTTAAAAAACAATTATTTTTTAAGTAAAAATAAAGGGAATCTGAAAGGATATAAAGTATTTACATGTGAGAGGTTAGGAAGAAAAAGACAGTTAATCCAAAAAGCAGGCATGAATAAAGGTATTCAAGAATGTCAAGTAATCAAGAATTTCAACTTTGCCAGACTAGCAGAAGAATTAGAAATAGTGTGTGTAAGTGCCAAGCACAATTCTTAACATACACCAAATGTTCAACAAGTGGTAGCTGCTGTTATTATCATTTACATTCTCAGGAAAAAGATGATGACAGCCATCCCATGAAGATCTACATTCATTAAGCAGCTAGACTCCAGAAACCATGCAAGATAACTTGCACAATGACCTTAACCTATCTGAGGGCCAAGTCTAAGGGCTGAGGGACAAAACTGGACACATCCAAGTGGAGCTATTCTACTATGGAGATATAGGGAGGGAAGGGAAGGATTTGGGAATCATCTCTGTGAGGGCCACAGCCAAAGTTACAGGAACAGAAAAGATCTTTTGAGGGAAAACGTATTGAAAGAAAAAGAGAGGGCTTGAGAAAAAAACCTGGTGCTTATGGAATTTACTAATTTCTGTCAGGTGGTTGCCCTCTCCCTCATGGGCTTTAACCCCACTCTGGAATTCTAGTCGTTGAGAGGTCCTAGAATGCCAGAGTTAAAAAGAGTGTATGCACACACCAGGAAAAGGAACACTATGGCCAACACAACCAGTTTATCAAATCGTTTCCAGATTGGCTCTTAACTGCAGGTCCAGGTAAGTTCTTGCATTTACAGGTCATCCCCATGTGGAGATACCTGAGAACTCTGGGGTCCCTTCTGGGGTTTCCCCAGACCCTGACCTGGGAGATACCAAACCAAATCACCTGCCCAACCATCCTGAAGGGGACCACAAATAGTATGGCACCACTGTATCTGTGTGCAAAGGCCTCGGAGCTCCGACAGCCCATTCTGCCCAAGCACTAAGCATGGACCAGGCTCCACAGCAGAAGTGTAAGATGTACTTCAACAGACATTCCTGCGACATGCTGTGAGTGGAGCCACTCTTAGCCCCTCTCCAGAAATGAGAAACGGAAGCCTACAAAGGTAAAGCAATTTTCTCTGACATGATCTTTCATGTTCTGATAAGGCTTTCTTTCATTCTAGAATTATAATAATAATAATCCCATCATTACATTTAATGAAACAGTTATCATTTAAAATTTCACTCAGCTGGCCAGTTAGCTCACTTGGTAGAGTGTGGTGCTCATAACACCAAGGTCAAGGGTTTGGATTCCCATACCACCCAGCTGCCAAAAAGAAAAATTACATAAATAAAAAATAAAATTTCAGTGATGTAGTCTTCACTGTTAATAGTGTCAGGAACTGTGCCTGAGACACTGCAAATAGAAGTACACATTCTGCCCGCAGTTCTACTCCAGTTCACTCAGCCAACAACCATTTATAGAGCACTTACCAAACACATGGGGTTTGTGCTTGTTAGACAAAAACAATAAACACAAATTCTGTTCAATTTTACATAGCTTGTATACTGTTATTAAGTGCCAAACACTATGAGGTGAGGTCTGTAAACGCTTTCACTTCTGCCAGACCAAATGTGGATATACCTGCCTTCCTCCTTGCTTTCTCTATCACCAAAGAGGAAGCAAAAAAACTTGGCTGCTACTTTCTCTGTCACAGCCTGACATCTCTGAATTTGAGCCAGGGGACTCTGAATATCTCCAGCTCTCACTCTCACAGATCTCAGAAATATCCCTCCTTGCTGGACAGAAAGGCCCCAATTAACACCCAACTCTCAAGCTTTCTTCAAATTGCAGCCCCTCCTCTGCTTTTCTGGCCACAGTTTGCCTGAGCAGCTTTCTTTGTCAAACCTTTCTGCCTGTCTTTCACCTATGTCCATCACAGAGACCTAACCAGGCACACAGGCAAGAGGGCTGGGAGGTCCCACCAGATGAGTTTATTATTTACGTGAATGCAAACAGAATCTGTGGGGCCAGTGTGGCTTGCCTTAGTGACTTTCTTAGGTCATTTTCTTAATAGCTTAAGAAAGAATAGGGGCCAGCCCGGTGGCGCACTGAATAAGTGCGCCGCTTGGGAAGCGCGGCGGCGCTCCCACCCAAGGGTTCGGATCCCACATACAGACCGGTTCCCGCTCACTGGCTGAGCGAGGCGCGGGAGCAACACCGAGGGTTGCGATCCCGTTGCTGGTCCCCGGTCCGGTACGGGGGCAACACTGAGGGTTGCGATCCGTTGCCGGACACGGAAAAAAGACAAAAAAAAAAAAAAAAAGAAAGAATAGCTACCCTATTTCTCCTCAGAATGGTGGTTCTCAACCAGGGGCAAGTTTTCCCCCCAGGGAACATCTGGCAATGTCTGGAGACATTTTTGGTTGTCACAACTGGGGGGAAGAGGAAAATATTACTGACATTTAGTGAGTAGAGGCCAGGAATGTGGCTCAACAACCCGCAATGCACAGGACAGCCCCCCACAACAAAGAATTATCTAGGCCTAAATGTCACTAGTGCTGGGGTTGAGAAACCCTGAATTAGAAAAACACTGCTCTTATGAGTTCTGCTAGAAACTGTGTGAGGTTGCCCAGATCAAGCATATTGGTCACTAATCAGGTTAAGAGGTGACTAGGGACAGACATGCACATAGGCAATATGTCACCATCAGTAATGAGCAAAAGCTTGTAAATCTCAAAGTCTATTAGAATTGACCTGTACAGGAGAGGAAAGAGTATAATTCTATCCCTTCTCTGCAGCTGAATATCCAGCTTCCCAGGTGGAAAAGAAACAATGCCACCACAATGCTGCTGTGTCATGCCCCAAACCGCTTTATGTAACACAGTTCTTGACAGTTATCTCCTATACAAACACTTCCCTGTGCAAATTCTCTTAGCTGTGATCTAATATTTCTGTAGAGACTTTGAAGTGATAAATGTTATGGAAGGAAGCCAATAGGTTATATGAGGGAAGAGAAGACAGTGCTTAGAAATGTTTAATAATCTCTCTTACAGTTACTGGAAATGACATTTTCAGCTACTCTTTTGCATGCAAGTGGTTCTTTTGCTTCCTTGGTCCCTCCAGAGGGTTGATGAAAGTGAAAGGGGGCTGCACTGGGCACTCCTCCAACGACCCTACCCATCAGAGGGGAAGTCACTGACAAGCCAACCTCACCCTTCCTCTCTGGAGAGCAAGAGGATGCTCCCAAATCTTGTGGTTGAAAATGGGAGCAGATATTTTAATGGAGAACAAGATGGGCAACAAGTCACCACAGCTGAAGGGGCTGCTCAGCATCCCTCTCTCCCTTCACTTTTGGAAATTAATTTCAGGCTGTAATCAAAGGCTTGGATTCCCATGTCCTTGTAGGGTATTCTTGTACAGGTAACGATATTGGCCACTGCATACCTTCCAGTTGGTTCTTAACATGTGTTCCCTGGCGAGGCACTCTTGGAAGATGAGCTTCCAGCAAGAATAGTCAGAGATGCTGCTCTCTGGAAGGTGCCCTTCCTGCTGGCACAGCCTGTACCACAGCACTTCATCTTCTGCAATCACCTTCCACGTCTTGCTCACCTAGTACAGCACAAGTGACACAAATGTCAAATTCTGCAATTAGAGAAGCCCCTTGCCATCCAAAAATCAATCAACACCTATATTATTGCCCTGGGTTTATGGCAGTATAAAATGTCTCATTAACAAAACACTCTGAAGTGAAAGAAAATACAAGCAAATGTTTCCAGTTTTATCTTTCAAGATTTCGAAATTGTTGTACCACCATGTAATACACATTATAGACTACTCAGTTAAATTATTATCTAACAAGAGAAAAAATGCACAAATATAATTAATACAAAAATACAAACTTTAACACGGTAATTACCTACACAATCATACACAGCTTTTCAGAACAGACTTGCTTTACTTTTTACCAATAGCACTTGTATTTCCATCTTACAGAACTGGAGATTGATGGCCTCTGAAATGGAAGGCTATAATAAAATAAATACCTGTAACTCAGAACTTCTGATTGTATAAGAAACCCAAATTTATATTACATGTAAGAATTTAGATTTTAAATGTATATATATATTTTTAAAGTTTAACAAAAAACTCAAGCTGTTAACTAGGATTATAAGATCCAATAGAGAGGGCCGGCCCAGTGGCGCACTGGAGAGTGCGCCGCTTGGGAGCGCGGCGGCGCTCCTGCCGAGGGTTCGGATCCCATGTGGAGACCGGTTCCCGCTCACTGGCTGAGCGCACGGTGCAGGCGCAACACTGAGGGTTGCGATCCCGTTGCCGGTCAGTAAAAAAGACAAAAAGGAGAAGAAAAAAAAAGAAAGATCCGATAGAGAGAAATTAATGTTATGTGTGGCCTGAATTTCAACTCCCAACAGTATCCAGAGGAAATGGCCATTTTAGCCATTAGCGTTTTATTTTCCAAACCTAATTTAGGGAAACAATGGATTTACTTCATGGGATAATGTGAAAAGTTGGCCAGACTGCAAGATGGACTCTGCTGGCCAGATGAGAAACTGATCCAGGAGGTCAACATGATCTGGGGTCGGAGACACATTCTGGTAAAGAAGGAACAAGTGCTCAAGTTTTCTGCCCATCCTAAGGTTGAAACTCACTTCTAATAAAGTGAGAGTGGTGACCACTGGTTTACAGTAAACTGTGCTCTTTAGCACTCCCTTGGGTCCACTTCAAGACATCAAAGACAGAGACAAGAAGAAAGAGCATGAAACAAAGTAAGAATGCACAGCATATGCACAGCAGGCTCTTGCTGCACAGGGTGCCTTGGCTGATGAAGTATCAAAAGGGAGTTAAAGCTCAAGCTGACTGAGTAAAGATCTCTGGGAATCTGCTTCTCCATAAAAGCAACAAGAATACTGTCCAAAATAGTCACAATCAACTTTTTCAGAACTCTGAAAATTAATGAAAGGTTTGCAACATTATGAGAAACATTTATTCAAGAAAAATGGCTGAGTCTCAGTAAGAACAGTGACCTCTGGGTCATTTTAACTTGTACTAATCCCATCTCCTCCAGCTCCATAGTAGTCTTAAAAACTAATAGCCTTGCGGGCCGAGCCCGTGGCGCACTCGGAGGAGTGTGGCGCTGGGAGCGCAGTAGCGCTCCCGCCGCGGGTTTGGATCCTATATAGGGATGACCGGTGCACTCACAGCGCTCACTGGCTGAGTACGGTGCGGCCGGTCTCAAAAAGGACAAAAAACAACAACAACAACAACAAAAAACTAATAGCCTTGCAACTATGGTAGCTGTGAAAACCAGCAGCCTAGCTGCCACTGGAGGGGCCAGATGGTTTTTGAGCTCCTCCAAAATATATTCCCCAGAAAACTGTTACCATTTGACCTGTCTGGCAGCTTGCTGGAAAGCTCTATCCTCCAGGCTTGTCTTTATCTGAACTAACTGAGCTCTTCCTCTGTCCTATCTCCAGGGCATTTGTCCAGTACAATAAAAGACAACTGTTTGACACTGCAGCTGCCTGAGGTGGCACTTCCAGTTTATGTTAACAAGAAGCTGACCAAAAAAGCCTAAGCAGAAAAACTGGGGAGTGGGATTCCATGTGGGGCTTTGAAAAGCTCTGATATCTTCCTGGGAGTCTCAAATGCCATGTGCATGTGCCCAGGAAAGACCTGAGAAGGACCTGATCTCTCCACTCTGGCTGACCTTGAGGCTCTGCACAGGCAGGAAATGAAGGCTAAGGCAGAGCTGTAAACGGCTGGAACAGTGAAGAAACAACCCAACATACAGATAGAACCTCAGCAAAGGCTGGGAGACTTATTGATTTGATGGATTTAAGGAAATCTCTGTCTAATCATTAGCTAACCAGTAAGCTAACTGAGCAGAAACTTCAGTGGCCACAAATGACAAAGAATACAAACTAGTTAGTCCAGAAAATCCACTAAACAAACTGCAGCAACAACAAACAGCAATAAAAAATCTGCATAGAAAGGAGAATCTGATTTCTAGAGTTGCCACATTATATTATTTAAAATGTTCAGTTTTTGATGAAAAATTATGAGATGTGCAAAGAAACAGAAAAGTAGAATTCATACATAGGGGGAAAAAAGCAGTTAACAGAAAATGTCCCTGCAGAAGTCCAGACATCAGATTTACTAAACAGAGACTTTATATCAGCTATTATACATGTGTTCAAAATACTAAAGGAAACATGTCTGAAGAAATAAAGGAAAATATAAAAACAATGTCACGTCAATAAAGAATATTAACAGAGAGATAGAAATTATAAAAAAGAACCAAATAGGAGTTCTGGAGTTGAAAAATACAGTAACTGAAACAAAAAATTCACTAGAGGGGCTCAACAACAAATTTAACTGGCAGAAAAATCAGCAAACTTAAAGACAGGTCAGCTGAAAGTACCCAGCCCAGGGGAAAAAAAAGAATAAAGAAAAAACTCCAAAACAACAAAACAAAAACCAAAAAAATGAAAAAAATGGACAGAGCCTCAGAGACCTGTGGAACACCACCCAACTGTACCAACATATGCAAAATGAAGCTATATTGGAAAAGTTTGGGTATACTATTAGAATTAAGTGGGTATTAATCCAAACTACATTGTTTTAAGTTAAGATGTTCATTATAATCCTTAGGGCAACCATTAACAAAATAATTCAAAAAAAGAAACAAGGGAATTAAAATGGGCATACTAGAAAATATCTATTTAACACAAAAGAAGGCAGTAATGAAAAAACAGAGGAACAAAAGAGACATAAGACACACAGAAAGAGGCTAAAATTTGCAAAGTGAAAATTAGAATCTAACAACCCAGCTTGTCTCAGTCTCAAAATTTCCGATTTTCCATCTCAAGCAAACTGTACCAAAAATAATCATTACTACAGTATCTTATTTAACCAAAAGCATGTCAAAGCAATACTGACTGACATAACACTGATGGCACATTAAAGTTCTGGTTTCCTTAAATTACACTTCTGTTCCATGTGTGACAAACAGACCACCTAAGTCACTTTCTCTGTAGACATGGACATTTTGCATGGAATGAATAGCATCAGAAGTTAAACCACATGGGGCCGGCCTGGTGGTGCACTGGAGAGTGCGCCGCTTGGGAGCGTGGCGGCGCTCCCGCCGAGGGTTCGGATCCCATGTGGTGACCGGTTCCCGCTCACTGGCTGAGCACGGCGCGGGCACAACACCGAGGGTTGCGATCCCGTTACCGGTCAGTAAAAAAGACAAAAAAAAAAAAAAAGAAGTTAAACCACATGGCATAAATAAGTAGCAAGTCTTCCATCATTTTTCTGAACCAAAACATTACACTGGCTCAAGTCTTCAATGGTTTGGAAACTGAAGAATTCAGAGGGGTCTTGGAGATCAACCAGGCACATTTCCTCATTGCAAGAAAGCTCCTCCCAGTATTGCTGGCAGAATGAGGTCACAACAATCCCGGAATGCTCCAGTGAAGGGCTGGCCTCCCAAATCAGCCTGATCTACCACAAGGCAGTGTGACTATTGGAAAGTATTCCCTTCCACTACAGAAAACTAACTCCACCTATGGCCCTGATTTTGCCCTTTTGAAGAAGACATCTATTCCCTCTTACTCCTAACAGTCCCTCAAACAGCTGAAAACAGCCATCACATTTCCCCTTAGTAATTTCTTCATAGGTCTAAATATTATTCATTTCCTTCAACTATTTGTCATATAAGAAGTTTCCAAACCCATCACTCTCCGAATATACCTAACATTTGTATATCTATGGTGTACCTCTTCAAATGTGGTACTCAGGACTGAACAATACCCCAAATATGGGCTGTCAAGTGCCATAACAGAAAACTCTTATCAGACATTAGTTTGCTGCTTCACTTGTTGTAGATACATTATCATGGATACTCAACTAATGGTCCACTAAAGCTTCTGGAGTCTGTTTAATTGATTAAATACTTAAGGCAGACAAAAGAGGTGTAAAGAATATTGTGAATACCCATAGACTCACTAATCACTAAGAAATAAAATACTGCTAATAAGCTTAAAACTCCTGCATATCTGTCACTCTCCACATTCTCTTCCCCCCAATGGTAAGCTGAATGTGGTGTTCATCATTCTTCAGGGTTTTTATAAACACAAACTGCAATTAGAAGAAAAAAAAATGTCCCAACTTCTTTCTTCCACAGCGGTTTTTTTTTTTACATGTAAATTCTAAACTTTCTATTAATTTTAAATCCCACCTCACTGCCTGCTCCATACCCCAGCATTTTAGCTGCTTCAGATCAACTTTGAATCCCAATTCTGTCATCCATTGCATTAGCTACTTCTCCCATTCACAAGTCATCTGCAAAATATGGTGTATGGCCTTCATATCTTAATTTTTTTTTTTAAAGTTAACCAGGATGGGGCTGAGGACAAAGCCCTGTGGCAAACCACTGGAGCCCACCTCCCCGGCTGACATGAATCCATTAAGCAGCCCAACCTGGGCATGGCCACAGCATCAGTTACAAGTCTACTTAACCACGCTGTCATCCTACTCTTTTCCATCTTAGCCTTAAGGGCTCAGGGAAACAAACCCTCATCTGATCACAAGTGGTCAGGCAATAAAGAATGGGATAATGACTCAATAACACTGGAGCTCCAGTTTTGACTAGACAGAACACTATGGTTTTGTTCTTGGCATGATTGGTCCACAGCTGAGCCTACCTATGACACCCGGGTGGTGTCTGTCCATCTGTCTGTGCCAGGGCAAGCCTGAGCACTAGACAATCATGAAGCATAGACAGGGTAGACCAACATCAGCTGTGATGGAGCCAGGCCACAATTCAAGTAGTTCCAGAGCAGAGTACATCCCCTAACAAACCCCTGGAAGTCAGGATTAAATAAGGTAGAAGATAAAGAGTAATATACAGAGACCCTCACGGGTTGTCAAAGGCAGAAAATGCTAACTAAACACAGGACAACTTTACTCTGATCTTTGGGATACATGAGCCTTTTTTGTAAAAAACATAAAACATAAAATTTTGTAAAAATGATTAAGAATAACTATGAACAAAAGACTCAGAGTAGCTAAGAGATCATATACACATAGTCATAATGTCATTGCACAGACCAGCACTTCCCAAAGCATGTTTAGTAGAACAACAGCTCCTCGGGTATTGATAAATTACTTAAAGATTCCATGGTCAAATGGGTTTACGGAACACTGGCTGAAATAAAACAAAGCATGATTCTTTGTTGCAGGACTTCTGAGAGCTTTTAACTAACTGACGTGTTGTATATCTCTAAGAAGGGGATATAGGAAGCTACGTCTCCTGAACTTATTTGGTTCCTGACCTCTTCTTGCAAGGAGTATCTGAAAAGCCCAGGGCTCGGCAGAATTCACTTTATATAGAACACTGATATGGGTTATGGGTCAATCGGTTAAGAAATGTGTTGGCTACTAACTACGTGCTAGGCACTAAGGTCAGCAATTCTTGCCTTTCCATCTCGATCTGCCAAACGAATAGATACTTTTTTACATGTGAGAGACATCCCATGTGTACGCCAAGATTGGGAACTTCTTCCCCATGGTTGGGAAGCTATAGAGAAAAGTTTTGGTCTCTGCCCTTATAGTCAGGTTGGATCACAACACTGGCCCCAAGTTTGGGGAGGGAGGGAGCAGGGGAACAATCTCTTTAATTCTATAGTCCAAAAATTAGCTGCAAGACTACTTTTTGATAGACAAAGCCTCTGAATCAGCATTTCAGGAAAATACAAATCCAGTACGAAACTAGAAAATCCCAATTAAATTAAACATTCTGGATGGGTTTTCATGAGAACTAAACCATACAAATTTCAGCCACTTTAAAATGAAGAAACTTTTTAGTGGGACTTTTAGAAAGTCTCAAATATATCAGACCTTAAAAACTTTGGAAGCTGAAAACAGATTTTTATATGAGCTTCAAGGAATGCCAAGTCGTTTTAAATAACACAACCTGAAATTTGTACAACAGGGTTATGGGATGAAAAACTGAGAACAAAAAGTTGATGTTTTGATGTAGCATTCACATCACTAACCCCAGATCACAGTGCTTAATCTGTAGAAAATAATATTCAGGATAAAGTTTAAGTCCTGGATAACAAAAGAACTCTTTGAGCGATTTATAAAAAGCAGAGGTGAGAATTACTTCCAAAAAGGGATCAGGATTGTATCTACAATTAGGTATTAAAAACAGAAATGTGTCCTCAATTTCTTTAGCAAAGTATAAAGGATGAGTGATTTTTTTCTTCTTTTAGAGAACAAAAATGACAGGTTTTAAGAATTTCTTTTAATCCTGAAGGAAAAATCAAGAAGGAAAAGACCTAGTTAAACTTTCACAAGCAAATTTTAAAGGGCCTCACCAAGAGAAAATCTTTCTACTTGTTTTGATTTCTTAAGCTATATTAAATTTAGCAGGTTTACGAGCCTGAATTTTCCAAAGTCTAATGGTCTTTCTTCAATACACCAGAATTGGAATGGCCCTACTCTGTAAAAGCTCCACTGAGTGAGCCTCAGCTGCAAGAACTTGCTAATAAAAGTGTCTCCAGCATTTTGCTTTATAGCACCACTGTGAGTTGCAGCATTAAGAGGGGGAAAAAAAAAGCTCTTGGCTCAAAAATTAGCTTTATTAGCTCTGCCTGGATTAAGGTTACCAGTGAGGCTCACAACAGGAAAAAGTCTCTAGACTTTTCTATTAGAAACAGAAAATAGAACGTGTTCTATTCACAGGTTCACATACCAACTCTACTTGAGGAGGACATGCCATATGACAATACTTCAAAAAGTTCGTGGAGAAATGGAATTAAAAGATAATATGAATCCTTCTATGAACTTTTTGAAAACACCTCATGTACAGACAGCTCTGTGTGTACTCATTATCTCAATTTCCTCTCTCCCCATTTGCCCTTGAACACATTAGCATTTCCCCCACTACACCTCTGATTCTAGTCAAGGTCACCAATAACCTCCAACTTACCAATGGTCATTTCTCAGTCCTCCTCTTACTTGACAAAAAGCAGCATTTAACACCTTTGATCACTTTCTCCTCCTTGAAAACTTTTATCCCTTGGTTCCAAGGGACTATGCACTCTGAGCTTTCCTCCCACCTCACAGGTAATTTCCTCCTCAGCCTCCTTTGCTGGCCCCTCCTCATCTTAGCCTCTAATCGCTACGGTGTGCTAGGGCCCAATCCTTGAACCTCTCCTCTACCTACATTCACTGTTTTAATGTTCTAATTTGGTTTCCCAGCTTTAAATACCATCGATGTGCTGGTGGCTTCCAAATTTATATCTCCAGCCCAGAGCTCAACCAAGAACTCATCTTCAGCCGCACATCCAACTACTGATATTCCCCCCAAACATGCTCATCATACAGACTTCTCCTTGTCAGTAAATAGTAACCTCGTCCTTCCAGCTGCTCAGGCCAAACACCATGGAGTCCCTGTTGTCTCTTTCTCTTCCCACATCCAACCAATCAGCAATCCTGACTCTGTCCAGTTCTACTGGTTTGATCCTGGTCCCAGCCACCATGTTCTTTTGATTTCAGCAGCCTTCTAACTGGTCTCCTTGCTGCCATTCTTGTCCCCCTACAGCTTGTTCTCCTTAGGGTAGCCAAAATGATCCCTTTTAAAATATAAGTCAGACCATGTCACTCCTCTGTTCAAAACACTCCAACAGCTTCTCATTCAGAACAAAACTTTAAAACTTCAAGTTCCTTGAATGGATTAAATGCCTTTCACATTCTGACCACATCTCCTCTTACTCTCTTCTGCTCACTACACCCCTGTATTAGTTTCCTGTTGTTGCTCTAACAAACTACCACAAACTTAGTGGCTTAAAACAACACAAGTTTATTATCTTACAGTCTGGAGGCCAGAAGTCTAAGATCAAGGTGTGGTCAGGGCTGCATTCTTTCTGGAGGCTTCAGGGGAAACTCTGTTTCCTTATGTTCCCCAGCTTCTAGGAGTCACCTACATTCCTTAGCTTGTGGCCCCTTCCTCCATCTTCAAAGCCAGCAACATAGCATCTTCTCTCTGATCTCCTGCTTCCTTCTTAAAAGGGGACTTGTAATTATATTGAGCCCACCTAGATACTCCAAGATAATCACCCCATCTCAAGATCTTTAACTTACTCACATCTGCAAAGGCCCTTTCACCATGAAAGTTAACATATTCATGGGATCCAGGGATTAAGATGTGAACATATTTGGGAGGACCATTATTCAGCGTACCACTTAGACCTTCCTGCTGTTCCTCAAACATAAGAGGTGGCCTCTGCCTCACATGAGCCTCAGCTGCACCTGCCCCAAGGCCTTTGCACTTGCTATTCCCCTCTGCCAGACACCTGCACAGCTTCCTTCTTCCCTCCCTCTGGTCTTTGCTCAAAGGTCACATTCTCTGTGAAGTCTTCCCTGGCCACTTGAAAGTATACCACTAACATCACTTGTGCTGTCTTGTTTTCAGCCATAGCACTTATCACCATTTGATATACTCTTTATTGAATTATGTGTTTATTGCATATAATGTAAGCTCTCTAAAAAGCAGGGTGTTTTAAATCTGTTTTGTTCACTGCTGTACTCACTACCTAAAATGATACCTGGTACACAGCAAGCCCTCTGTAAATAACTGAATAACATGAAATAAGTACAACTTTTTAGAAACTCAACTTCTTAAAAAATGGAATTGCTTTTATTTTCAAGGGTTGTATAAACAGCTCAGCTCCTGGCATGTGCTGCCCCTAGGAAGCTCCAACTTTCTTATTCAAGTGAATTCTCTTGCTTTTTTTTCTTTTAAACTTTTTAACTAAAAAAATTTCAAACACACAAAGTGAACAGCCTAACGAACGCCCAAGTGCCCACTACTCAGTTCAACAATTATCAATATTTTGCCCTTTTTGTTTCTTCTAGTTCCTGATCTGTTTTCTAGAGTTGCTTCGCCTTTCCCTAAACCCCTGCTTAAAGGAGGTAGCTACTGCAACCAGGTGTATTAAAAGGAATTCCTGGGGGTGTCTGGGTTTTGGGCATACAAGGAACCTTCCACAAATCTATCTTCCTGGCAAAAGTTAATAACTAAGGGAACCCTGCCAGCAACTACAGGTCTACAGTCATTTCTGCCATGAAAATCAATTCAGCCCCACTTGACAACGGATTCCCTACTTTCAAAGACCTCATAAGACCTCATTAAGATTATAGATCTTTAGCTTTAAACACTCAGATTTTACTTTCTCCTGTGTGGACATCTGGTAAGAGCATAAGATCACGTTTTTCTTGAAACCTAAAATACCATAATCTAATATATTGGGCTTTAGTTCCAGAATTATTTATTTATTTTGGTATCATCTACTTCGTGCTTATCAATTTTATCACAAATTTTAAGTTTTTAACTGCTGCATCTTCCTTCTTTTTCTTTACTACTTTCTTTATGCACATTGTTCTGCCTTTTACTTAAAAAAAAAAAATGACTGTTACCTATGCAGCTAAATTTCTAAAATCACACATAAGGAAATACACACGTTAAAAACCTGAAAACAAAAAAGACAAAATTACAGAGATGGGGAACAAATCTGTGGTTGCCAGGGGTTAGTGCCGGGGCGCGGGACAGCAGTTTGAGATCAGTGTGGCAATAAAGGGGTAGTGTGAGACATCTTTGTGATGAATGTTGTGTATGCTGACTGTGTTAGTGATCACACAAAAATCTACACCTATGATAAAGTTCCAGGGAACTAAATTCATAAATAAGTGCATGTAAAACGGGTGAAATCTGAATAAGATTTGTGGATTGTATCAATGTCAATTTCCTGGCTTTGATATTGTTCTGTAATTACGCAAGATATTACCAATGGGAAAAGGGTACACAGAACCTCTCTGTGCTATTTTTTGCAACTTCCTGTGAACTTACATTACTTTAAAAGTTAAAAAAAGGAAAGCTGGTAAACACCTAAAAACCATCACTCCTCAATTATTCATGTTGTGATATAACAGCAGACTTACATTTCTCATAAAAAATGAACAATTTTATAATTTTGAAATCAGCAATTTTATCATTGTTATCCACTTAGAAATATTATCCTTTAAAGTGCCAGGAATTCTGTGGGCACAATGAGGATTAACTAACATTATAAATAGCAAAATGACAAAGCTGTTCAGTAAACTGTCCAAAATATAACTTTGCTTGCTAAAAGCCACACTGTTTTAAGACATTTCAGCGTGAAACACTCCCACAGAGATACTAGGTCCCTCAAGGGGCAACTACTGATAGCAAGGAGCTAGAGACATCAGCACCAGAACTACACAAGGATCACAAAGTAATGTAGTAGGCAAAGTCAAAGCAAAATTATTCCTCCAGCAGTTTGTGGCATAATTAAATCTCAAAAGGCTTCTCTTATCAGGGTTCCTTACTGGTTAGTCAGTTACCAATTTGGCATAAACATCTAAGCAAACAAGTTTTCTCCAAGGGCATACATATAGTTCATTGTGCCAATTCCACATAACCAGACCAATTTCACTAAAATCCCAAAACGCCTAGATTAAAAGAGAGATGGAGAGAGACAGAGAGAGTGAGCCCCCTCTAAAATAAAATCATAAAGCAGCAGGACATTCCATTCAACAGAAGGACTTTTTCCGTTTTGAAAATAAAACCACCACGAGAAACAAATGAAAATGCTACTTATTTTTATTACTTTGTGGTTTTTGTTTTAACGATTGAAGAAACAAAGCCAATTCTACACACTACTGGTCATCCACTGTCATCTTCATGTAAAAGCTCTATAAAAATCATGGCTTCATAGATCACAGCCCTCTTAGTCGTACATTAAAGCAGTTCTGTTTAAGAATATTTTCTGTTCTTATACATGTGCTCTAAAAACTAGGTTAACAACAATGAAAAAAACAAACCCAACTGGCTGATGAAGAAAGAATTCTGGTGGACAACTGAACTACTGTGTTGCAAATTAAACTGTTCACACCTGCAGAATAATCTCACCAGCATAACCAATCTACCCTGAAAGGCAGCCCCATTGTACCAAAAGGGGGATCTTTTCTTCCACTAGATTCTTTCACTGATAAACTCTTTGGATGAGACAACCAACAACAGATGTGAAAGCCACATGGCTCTCTACAAAGAAGGAGAGCAAAAAGCAATGTTAAAAGGGTGATTCCTTAAACAGCAGCTCACTATCAAGAATGAAGATTTTATCATCTAATGCTGACTTCGTGTAAAGCAGCTAGCCTTTAGACCCTGTTCCAAGACTTCAGCTAACAGCATCAGGCTCATATCCAGAAGCTGGACTCATTTAGCTACACTCTTGTTTTCAACTCATGGGAGCAGGGCCAATGTGTAAAGTTAAAATATAACAAACCAAATTTCCAAGGGGAAAGACAATATAGGTACTCTTAATGCAATGGATAGGCTCTGGGCACAGTTTACACTTCAGCAAATGTTTTTAGTGAATTTTAGCCTTTAAGTAATTCCCATCATTTCCTAAAGACACACACTCTGCATCAAAAAAATATTTGCCAACAACCCCACTTAAGTAATATAGTGACAATCAAGAATACCGAAAACCTTTTCAAATTCATATTTAAGTAGAAAAATAATTTTGATTAAGCAAAATGCTTCATAAAGAAATAGTGCAGGGCTGGCCAGTTAGCTCAGTTGGTTAGACTGTGGGGCTGATAACATCAAGGTCCAGGGTTCAATTCCCTATACCAGCCAGCCAGCCACCAAAAAAAAAAAAAAAAAAAAAAAAGAAGAAAACATAGTGTAACACCAAAAACTCTATAAATTGTCCTGTATCATGTGTGATTTCACTGAACTGCCAGAGAGCTAGCAAACTCTAGAGTCTAAATTTGACTACAGTTTTCACCACTCTCAAATTGCCCTAGTATTTTGAACTTCAAATTCCTGGTGGTGCTTTGGATTTTTTTTTTTTTTTTTTTTTAAAGATGACCAGTAAGGGGATCTTAACCCTTGACTTGGTGTTGTCAGTACCACGCTCTCCCAAGTGAGCCACAGGCCAGCCCTGGTGCTTTGGATTTTAATGCATAGTTCTTCTACCACTCAATTTTACTGAACCCTTTCTACTGAAGGTGTAGACAACTTTATAAAATGCATTATAGAATTCAGAGATGAAAATGTTATCCTCTAAACAAAATTTTTGGCAGTTATGGAGAATAGATATTCCAGTATCTTCTAGGGAACACAGTTGTCCATGAAGAGCCAAATGGTCAGCAATCATACACACATTTAACTTATTTTAAAAAAATCAATGTAAATCTATAAATAAGCATTAACAGAATGAAAGACAAAAACCATATGATCATCTCAATAGATGCAGAAAAAGCATTTGACAAAATTCAACATCCTTTCATGATAAAAACTCTTAACAAATTAGATAGAGAAGGAATGTACCTCAACACAGTAAAGACCACATGTGACAAACCTACAGCTAACATCATACTCAATGGTGAAAAGTTGAAAGTTTTTCATCTAAAAGCAGAAAGAAGACAAGATGCCCACTCCTGCCACTTTTATTCAATATAGTACTGGAAGTCTTAGCCAGAGCAATTAGGCAAGGAAAAGAAATAAAAGGCATACAAATTAGAAAGGAAAATAAGATCATGTCATCTCTGTTTGCAGATGACATGATCTTATATATAGAAAACCCTAAAGACTATATCCAAAAAACTGTTAGAAATAATAAATGAATTCAGTAAAGCTGCAGGATAAAAAATCAACATAGAAAAGTCAGTAACGTTTCTATACACTAACCATGAACTATCCAAAGAAAAATCAAGAAAACAAACCTATTCACAACAGCTACAAAAAATAAAATACTTAGGAATAAATTCAACCAAGGAGGTGAAAGACCAATACACTGAAAACTATAAAATATTGATGAAAGAAATTGAAGACATAAATAAATGGAGAGATATCCTGTGTTCATGGATTAGAAGAATTAATATTGTTACAGTACCCATACCACCCAAAATGACCTACAGATTCAAGGCACTCCCTATCAAAATTCCAAAGACATTTTTCACAGAAATAGAGAAAAAAAGTATAAAATTCAAATGGAACCACAAAATATCCCAAATAGCAAAAGCAATCTTGAGCAAAAAGAACAATGTTGGAGGCATCACACCACCTGACTTCAAAATATACTACAAAGCAATACTAATCAAAACAGCATGGTACTGGCATTAAAAAAGACACATGGGGCCGGCCCGGTGGCGCACTGCTATAGTGCGCCGCTTGTGAAGCGTGGTGGCGCTCCCGCCGAGGGTTCAGATCCCACATACAGACCGGTTCCCGCTCACTGGCTGAGCGAGGCGCGGGGGCGACACCGAGGGTTGCGATTCCGTTGCCGGTCCTGGTCCGGTACGGGGGCGACACTGCGGGTTGCGATCCGTTGCCGGACACGGAAAAAGACAAAAAGGAAAAAAAAAAAAAAAAAGACACATGGACTAATGGAATAGAGAGCCCAGAAGTAAATCCACACATTTATGGTCAATTGATTTTCGACAAAGGTGCCAAGAACACACAATGGGAAGAGGACAGTCTCTTCAATAAACAGTATTGGGAAAACTGGATATTCACATGCAAAAGAATGAAATTAGACCCTCAGCTCACACCATATACAAAAATCAACTCAAAATGGATTAAAGTCTTAAATGTAAGACTTGAAACTGTAAAACTACTAGAAGAAAACATGGGGAGAAAACTCTATGCCACTGGTCTGGGCAATGACTTTTTGGACATGACCCCCAAAAAACAGGCAACAAAAGCAAAAACAGACATATAGGATTACGTCAAACTAAAAAGCTTCTGCACAGCAAAGGAAATAATCCACAGAGTGAAGAAATAATCTACACAATGGAAGAAAACATTTGCAAGCCATACATATGAAAATGAGTAATATCCAAAATATATAAGGAACTTAACTCCATACCAAGAGAATAACCTGACTAAAAAATGAGCAAAGGACCTGAACAGACATTTCTTAAAAGAAGACATACAAATGGCCAACAGGTATATGAAAAAATGTTCAACATCACTAATCAGAGAAATGCAAATTAAAACCCATTACGATGAGATATCACCTCACACCTGTTAGAATGACTATTAACAAAAAGATGAAAGATAAGTGCTGGAAAGGATCATGGAGAAAAGGGAACACAGGCGCACTGTTGGTGGTAATATGTATTAGTACAGTACAGGCATTATTGAAAACAGCATGAAGATTCCTCAAAAAAATCAAAAATAGAACTATCATATGATCGAGCAATCCCACTACTGGGTATATAGCCAAAGGAAAGAAAATCAGTATGTCAAAGAGATATCTGTACTCCCATGTTCACTGCAACACTATTCACAATAACTGAGATACAGAATCAACATATAAATGGACAAAGAAAATGTGGTGTATATACACAATGGAATACTATTCATTCTTTAAAAAAAGAAGGAAATCCTGTCATTTGTAACAGCATGGATGAACCTAGAGGACATTATGTTAAGTGAAATAAGCCCGGCACAGAAAGACAAATATCATACGTGACCTTACTTGAACTCACAGAAGTAAACAATAGAACAGTAGTTACTAGAAGCAGGGGACTGGGGAGATGTTGGCCAAAGGATACAAAATTTCGGTTAGATAGAAGGAATAAGTTCAAGAGATCTATTGGACAACACGTTGGCTATAGTTAATAATGTATTCTATACTTGAAAATCACTGAGAGTAGATATCTTGCCATAAAAAGTATGTGAGGTAATACATGTGTTAATTAGCTTGATTGAGCCATTCCATGATGTATACATATTTCAAAGTATCATGTTATACATGATAAACATATATAATTTTTATTTGTCAATCTAAAAAAACTTAAAAATTTAAAAAAAAGAAAAATCACGTATACAGTCTCAACCAAAAAGACAAGAATAAGTGAACAGTTTCAAAGGCATAAACCCTTGACTCTCAAAACATGGCCAAAGCAACAGTGGTGTCACTTGGTTAGAAATGTAGAATATCAGGCTCCATCCCAGAGCTCCTGAATCCAAAGTTGCATGTTATCAAGTTTCCCCCATGATTTGTATACACAATGAAATTTGGCCTAAACGATATCTTCCACCATTCCACTCCATGGGCACATGTCCCAGAGTAAGCATGAGATGGGTGACACTGATCTGCAATTCCCTCAGTGGGTCTCAGTTCTCACATGCCTTGCACCTCACTGAGTGGGGTTCTGGTACTTAAAGGCTAATTTGGACTACACACCTGAAACATGACTTCATTGTTCTGTCCAAGGGCTGACACTCAGCTACCAACCTAACAACTGGCATGATTTAACGAAGGGCTCATTTATTTGCATTAAAAACTGTGTTACATTAACAGCACAGGCTAGCTCAATAAAGGCACAGAGCCGACAGCCTTGAGCACACTGCCAAGGTCAGCCGTAACTCAGACGGCAGGGAGTAGAGAGCTCAAGTAGATGGTCACAAAGAGATAAACACCAAGTGGTGATGTGGAACACAATCCTTTAAGGTCAAGGTTGCTTTCCTTCAACTAAACTGGCTATCCAATCCATTAATTCTGTAAAGTTTGCAATTCTGTAAATTTTTGTTACCCAGGAGTTTCCTATACTTTAATCATACATTTAGGAGAATCCTGAACATCTGTTAATGACAGCTTACCTGTGCACACCTTCCCAGTTCTTTCCTGTTCAGATACTGAAATATATTGATTGCCAATTCATAAGGCAGTTGGATATCAAAGAAGGGCACATCATCCATCTCATTCTGAGGAGGAAAAAAGAAAGGAAATAAGCTCACAATTCCAATATATGAAAATAACTCATATTTACAGGTCCTTTAAATTACTAGATATATTCTTAGGTAATTACAAGAGAGATGAGGCTGTTTCCCAAGAGGCAAGCATTCTATTTCACAAGACAGTCATAGAACTATTCAGAACTTGCCAGCCACTCTCAATTCTCTGACCCCCAAGAATCTACCTCCTCACATTTACTTATGAAGTCCACATGACCATTTCCTATAATGCTTTAAAAAGGAGAAGCCAGGGTGCCATCTTACATCCTGGGGTATGCCACAGGAATCAGTGCAAAGGTCTGCAGAAAGCCTCTCAGCTTCTGAGGAAAAGTAAACAGCAGGCAACCAAGAAGGTGAGCCTTGAAATCAGGAGGCCACCCCTCCTCCCAGGACAACTGCTACCACCCAACTTGGAGGGGAGTGAGCACCCACAGCTGGAGGAATGCCGACCTAGGTCACTCAAGTGCTTTCATCGGGAAGAGAATTGGGCCGTGAACATGAGCAAAAAGTAAATAAATGGAACGCTGCTCTTGATTGAGGCGAACACCACCTCTCCTTGGCTGCCGGAGAAGTGCAAGGTTTCCTAATGCTCTCAGGGGCTTACGCTGGTTAACCTAGTGAGCCAGTGCAAACAAAGCAGTTCTTCTTCGGTGTCATTTATTAATGCAGAGAAATTAGAGCTCGCCTGCCTTTGGATAAGCAATTAGAGATGAGGTAACAGGCTTTATTTGAGAGATAAAGCTGTCATGACAATCCTGGTAGCACAAAGAAATATGAGAGTGAGACAGAAAAAAGCCAAGTGTGCACAGGTACCCCTCTGCCTGTTCCCAAATCCACGTGCCAAAGCCTGTTTTGGTATGTACCTCTGCAAAGCTAGGGAAAGCTACACTCTATCCCAATAGACCTTGCTTAATAAAATTCATTTTTAATAAGCTTTGGCTGACATCACTGACTTATTGGTTGCAAGCAAATCACTCAAATACAGCAGTATATGTACTGCAAGACTGCAGACTCAAAATAGAAAATAGTCTCAGCATTTTTAAGAGAATATGAGCACTGATTTAGACCCAACCGAGATTCAGGGTCAAAATTTTTCTGGAATCATGTTTCTGCTCATTTAGGAGTCTGAGACTAAAACATAATCCGGAGCATAAGAAGGAAATGTGGTATTCAACTGCAAAAAACAGTGCAAAGCTAAGTACAAGGGCCAAGAAGGATCTCTAGAGGAAAGAAGAGTAAGAGTTGACAGTTCTCTGTGGGCAAACAGGGGACAGAATGTTAAATCAGGAGAGAAATGTTGGCCATACAAAAAAAAAAAAAAAAAAAAAAGGAAAAAATCTGCAAATGTAATTAGAAGGCAGAGGGGTCCTTGCCTAAAAAAATAAAGGCATTGGTTCAGTGTCAGGCTAGGTCCCCTCCCACTACTGATCAGCTTCCCTCATCAAGAAAATGATGCATCACTTCCTCTCTTGGCCCAGATACCACTTGAGTCTCAAACACAACACTGGAGGGAGTTACTGCCAGTCCAGGAAAGCTACACACAAGCCGAGACTATCATCTGCAACCTGGATGGAATTCCTCCTACTTTCTCTTTTAGATTATTTTGACTATGGTGTAGTGGAGAAGCCTACTTTACCCATTTGGTAAAGAAACAAGAAAATAATGTTCCTTATCTGCATACAACCAGAACAAAAGCAAAGAAAAGCCTGCACTCATTCAAACTGAAGGCTCATTTAGCTTTCCACTGTTAGAGACTTATCAGGCATTCCTTTCTTTAATCAGTCCACTCAGGATGCAATTCGGTCCCATTCTCGAACTAGTTTCTGGACTTGACACTCCTCTCCCTGATGAGGCATCAGACATCATTTTCTTTTCTTTTCTTTCTTTCTTTTTTTTTTACTTATTCTGGTGCAGAAAAGCCACACATCTGGTGGCAATAGCCTTCCGTCTTTTGCCTATTCAGTTAGCATTCTCATCCTGGAAGACAGGGCCTCTATCTTAGTATAATCCCAACCCTGCCCCCATCCTCCTTGACTCCAACCACCATAGCCTCCAGGATGCAGCATAGCATTGAGGCTCAGAGCAAAGATTCAAACTGATAAGCCCAGTTTTGCCACCTTACTAGCCAAGTGACCAGGCTAAGTGCGTCTGAGCTTCCTCATTTGTAAAACAGATAAAACTATCCTATGAAATAGGTATGTTATAAGAATAAAATGAAATAATACATGAAAAGAGCTTTGCACAAGTACCAGGGCTAAGCATGCAATGAATGATTGATAATATTGCTATTTTCTTTTCTTGGAGCAACTCCAGCTCCCCCCCCCCCCTTTTTTTTTTCAAACAAATATTTGTTGATTTGGTCCACATTCCATGGTACTCCTAAACCAGCTTGTTGTTTACACAGGAAAAAGTTGTCTCCCCTTGTCATACTAGGAGCAGATGACAGCCTATAACAGTAGCAGAAAGGGGACAGTAGAGCAGAGGCTAAATTACTCAGATATCTGAACACTGGAAATATCCACACAACAGAACTTTTCCAAGAGGACTTTTAAAAAATCATCAATTTTAAAGGTTATGTCACAGTAATAACTCAAGAAAGCTTTGCTCTGGTGCACAGCAGATACAAAGAATGTAACCCAGCAGGCTGCAAATGACGAATCAGTGGTGTTATGGCCACTGCAGCAAAAACCAGAGACCCCCAGGCTGGACAATCCAAAACAGATCAAGCACCAGACTTTCCTGTAGATGACCTTCCCTGTTGCTACCGCTGGTTGGGAAATGGCAGAGAAAAAACAAAAAACAATGCATTAAATGAAGGCCCACATCTTAAGAAATATGCAGACACACAAGGTCAGGAGAACAAATGGTGGTTTCATTCTGCATGCTTGGAATAATTTTGGCAAGACAGTCTATCAGTGGCTCTGGTAGTGGATGCTGTGGTGGGTCACACAGGTTGTCCCTTTGGGCCCAAGACGCTCATATCCCCTGATGAGAATCTGCCTGTTGCTGGCTCACAGCTGAGTCCCTTCCTAGGCACCACCCTTGGCCAAATGAACCACCTCACCCAAGTTACATGCTCTCCCGGAGAGCAGTCTGCATCCATTGATTAGGCAATGCCTGGCAGGAAAAGCCTGGCCCCCTTACCTCAATTCAGGACCTTTCTGAAAGGCTGACCTACTAATCCACCTACCTCAAATCTCCATCTCAGAGTCTGTTTTGTGTAAAGTCCTATCTTTTTTTCCAAAGCAACAGATGTGACCCATGACAGTCCTGTGTTCAATACATTCCCAAGGGTTCTTATGCACAACTCCAGCAACATTAGTCTAGGTAATCTCCTTCCCTCTCCTCTATTCAAGGAGGCATATGCAATGCAGATAATTGAGAGTGACATTATTATTATACCAACCAAGCAACCAACTAGAGTAACTTCAAAGTTGAGTAAATGATTCATAAACTTCAGTTTGTTGTAATTAATAAGATAGCATTTGGGAACACCTTACAAAAGATTGAGAGTTACAAGCATGTCTGACCCTGTGTTTGAAAACACAATTCTTTCATAGGTATGCATGATTGACAAGGATATGAAGCAACACTCTGGATAAAAGCTGTAGACCAGTAATCATTAGTAAATCCTAACAGCAACAGAATGTCTTAAGCACTCTGATCTGGTACTTCCCACAATTCATAAATGTAGGTAAAAAAAAATACTACTTGCTTCTAGTGTACAGTGAAATACCTTGTCGTCTAAAAAATGCTAGCGGACTTCCACCTAGACTACTACGAAGCACACAGCCATCCAAAAAGTAATGGGCCACATTAACCCAACTCTATATCTATACTGACTTAAAAACATAAAAATGGGGCTGGCCAGTTAGCTCAGTTGGTTAGAATATGGTGCTGATAACACCAAGGTCCCAGGTTTGATCCCGGTACTGTCCAGCTGCCAAAAATAAATAAATAAATAAATATAAAACCATAAAAACAGACAACTTGGCGTTTCAAAAACAAAGATATTTCCAGAAGGAAGAAAAGAAACCAAAGACGATGGCAATATTAATACAGGGAAACTTGGTCCAATGTAGAAAAATCAATGTGACAACAATGTTTAGAGAGAGAGAGAATAATTTTGCATTAATTTAATAGCACCCAGCAATGTGAGACTGGCCAAATTTATGCTACAGAAGACTGATAAATTCAAAGTATTTACATTCCTTCAAATTTAAGAGAAAGCATCTTTTTGATAACATGCAACCTGGCTTTGAATTGTTTGACAATGGCTCAGATATTGATTCTCCACTACTGGTGACTCTTGTCCTGTATTATACATTAAAATCACCTGTGGAGTATTAAAAAAAAAAAAGCAAGCAAGCCAGCCCAGGGTCCCACCCATACTTACTGCCCTGAATTTCCAGGGGTGGGCCTCAAGTGCCTCTTTCTCAGGGGATCCTCATCCACACTAAAAGTTGAAAACCACAACCTTAAATCATAGGCAGATATAAAAATCAATCCATTCCCTCTTTCCCAATCAAGGAGGAAAAAAAAACACAAACGGGTCATGTTACTTTGTTAATTTAAAGTCAGTGAATTCTACATTTTCCCAAAGCTTACTGGACTTACTCCAAAAATGCTAAGAGAAATTGCAAATAGATCCATCCCCAGGGAGGCTGATTTGTTCTCCTATGTGCTAATATAAGACTAATTCTGTAAATGGATTGGTTTTGTGCCTTACTGTTAAAAATTTAATGTCTTCTCTTGTTTAATAAAAGAATGAATAATTACTAAGAGCCAAATCAGTAAAAAGTGAAGAAACTAACTTAAGACTTTTGTTCCCAATGTACATCTCCAGGTCAAACAGAACACGAAAGATCTCTCTAGGCAGTGTGTTAAGACACTGAAAAAATCACCTCCAGTTCAAGTAAGAGATTTGTAATAACATTTCTACTAAACCTGTGACTGAGACTATTTTCTAAAAGAGTTCATCTCAACTTTCCACATACTGCAAAAGCTGAGCAGAGCCAACGTGCACAATCTCAATCAGGAATGGATAAGTTCCAGTTTCACCTGCATCTTCTTGAGAAGGAAAAAATTGGTTGGAAAAATAAAGTCAGAAACACTGTTAAGATAAATAGGCAATAATTTATAATCCTCAATTTGTCTCAAAATACATATTCTTACATACACAAAGGAAAAAAGGATGTCAGAAGTACGCCAAAAATACCACATGATCTCACTCATATGTGGAATAAAAAAAAAAAAAAAAAAAGTGGTTCTCATAGAAGTAGAGAGTAGAATAATGGTTACCAGAGGCTGGGAGGGGAAGCAGGGCAAAGTGGAAGGCAAAGCAGTGGATTAACTAGTACAAAGTTACAGGTAGATAGGAAAAATAAATTCTGGCATTCTAGGCTGACTAATAATATTGTATTGTATATTTCTAAATAGTTAGAAAAGAGGATCTTGAATGTAATTATCACAAAGAAAAGATAAATGTTTAGATGGTGGATATGTTATCTACTTTAAGTGAACCATTTTACAATATACGCACATATTGAAACAACATACAGTACTCCTATAAATATGTACAATTAAAATTTTTTTTTCCTTTTTGTCTTTTTTCGCGACCGGTAACGGGATCGCAACCCTCAGTGTCGCACCCGTACCGCGACCGGCAACGGGATCACAACCCTGTGTGTTGCGCCCGCACTGCGCTCAACCAGTGAGCGGACCAGTCTGTATATGGGATCCAAACCCTCGGCGGGAGCACCGCCACGCTCCCAAGCGCCGCACTCTACCGAGTGCGCCACCGGGCCGGCCCTTAAAATTTTTTTAAATACATAATTTTTTAAAAAGTACACCAACATGTTAACAGTGGTAGCCTCTGAGCAATGACACTGAGAAATTTGTTTCCTTCTTTCTATTAAAATAGAGCTCCCTACACCCTCATAATGTATGCTATCTGCTTCTGTAGAATTGCTTGCTTAACCTAAGTAACTCCATTTTACCCCATATGACCTGCAGACTACCCCTGCCTTCTGCATGAGAAACCCTTAACCTTCTCATAGAAACAAAAGCCATTGCATAGAAACAGGAGCCATACACAGTAAACTATTACATGGGAACAGGAACCATATACAGTGAATTATTACATGGGAACATACACAATGAAAAGTTGGGTGCCTGATTGCCCTAATGGCTCATTCTTGGCTTCTGTAACCTAGCTCCCTAGCTTGCTTTGTGCACCTGGACAAACCTGTGTGCCAATGGGATGTAGTTTTTGCCTTTAAAAACACCAAGGCCCAAGGCCGCTCTTCCTTAGTTGCTCCTTGGGAGATGGTTGCTGGCCAGCTGGAGTGAATAAACTGCCATTTTCTGCACGAGTGGAGTGTAAGTGCATTCTTGCAGGAGGGTGCCTCACAACACTATTCTTCTGAATTTCTTAAATATTTCTACAGTGAGCACACAACATTTTCAGACATGGAAAAACAATACATTTTTTAAATAAGGTAATTTATGTTCAAAACACTATCTGAATTCAAGGCCATGCCAGGTGCTGGGGGTGAGGGGAGGCACTGTTAGCAAATGTATAAGAAATGGTATCTACACCAAAAGAGCTAAAATCTTTTATAAATATAAATCATCATCCTGTAAAATGGAATAAATACAGGAGACTACAAAAGGCAATATAGATAATCCCCTAAGATATTCCCAAGTTCATTAGTAAGTCAGCTATATAGAACTTGGAAATCATTTCTCCAAAGAAACAATGCTATAAAGAGTGGTTAAGCTTCCAAGCAGTCCACAAAAAAGTCAATTTCTCTCTTAACATTTAACCTAATCCTCATGGCCAGCTATGAGGAAGAGCAAAAGGTACTCAATAAATATTTGCTGATTGCATTTACACATGATATAACTGAACTGTAACACAACAGAATCTAAACAGCCCAGTGCCTGGCACATAGTAGATGCACAATAAATGCCCATGGGATTTATCATTTTTTTATGAGAATAAGCTTTACAACTTCAAGTTACATTCTCGTTCACCACCTACTGGAATAATTCCCCTAGGGACACTGGCAAGGGAAGGAGGTAGAAAACGCCAATACAGAACTTGAGGGGGGAGGGCGGCGAGGGCTGGGGGGAATCCCAGAAGGCTGGGTGTGGCAATGAAGGAAGTCAGTGTGAAGCAAGACAGCCTGGGCCTGTGCTTTCAAAGGCCCCTTTTAGTCTTAAACTTAGCTTAACGCTGCAGCCAGGAGAGAAGGCAGGAGGAGGAGGAGCTCCCTCTTCACAAGCTCCAGGTGCCAAAGGGGTACTAGGTATGGGTGTGCATTTGTTTGTGTAAAGAGTAAATATTTTCACATCAAGGGTACCAAACACTTCAAGCCATTCCCACCATCAGGATCAGCAACATAATTTGTGGGGCTCAGTGTGAAACAAGAATGTGGGGACCCTTGGTCAAAAATGAAGAATTTCAAGACAGAGCATTAAACCAAATGCAGGCACCTTCTGAGCATGGGGGTCGGTGTGACCACACAGGTCACATGCCCATGAGTCTGGCTGGCCCTGGCCCCCATAACATCTTTACCCTTGATAGTCTCTGCCTAGAAGCCTAGAATCCCCTCACCCAGACCTCTATATGCTTGCTCCCTCACCTCCTATATGTCTTCCATGGAAAGTGATCTTCCCAGAAAGGCCTTCATGGATAGCACTATTTAAAATTATAGACCCTCTCCCAACACAGACACACGTTATGCCCTCTACCTGCTTTGTCTCCAGAGCATTTATTACCTGATAATTATCTGTCCACTGTCTAACTCCCTCTGCCCCAGAATGTAAGTTATATAAGTGCATAGATTTTTTTTGTCTTGTTCACTGCTATATCTTCAGTGCCTAGCACAGTGCCTGGTACTAAGAAGCCACTTAATGAATATTTGTGGAATGAAATCAATGAAGCCCAAGCTGCTTCAAGCAGCAGAACCTTCCATCGAAGACATGACCTAAGTTACAAGTTGTTCTAGTATACACAGAGACCATTTCAAAATGTACCCAAGTAGAGACTGCTAATTCAGGAATAACATGAAAACATGAATGGCACTAACAATAAGAACTTTTTAGTTGGGGGAAAGGGAAAAATTAGGCTGAGGAATCAGGGAAGAATTAACATAGGAGATGGAATTCAAGATGAGCCTCACAAGGAAGGCAAAAGACAGCCAAGAGGAAGGGAATTCATTCCAGGTAAGCCAATTCATGAGTTCACATTGGATTCGATGTGCCATCTCATTTCATATTAGCCAGAGCAGGAGTGTTCACATTAGGGAGCTTCCTGATTGTTTCTAATTTAAAAACAGAAGAAAGTTAAGCCATTAACTCAATCTTGTTGACAACACAGATGCAGACTATGACAGGTTAAATATTGACATAGTGAGTAATAAATATTGGCCAGCAGTATCAAAACTTTTAGCAGATCTGAAAACCCAAATCTTAAGCTTGAAGGATGCTTTGAATGTTCACAAGGGTTCTAACAACCCTAGAGCCTCTTTATAAGGTTGCTGTTAGAAGCAGTTACCCATGGGTAACAAGCAGTTACCAAGATGAATACTGCACTGAGGAGAATAGGTGGGGGTAAAAGAGTGGGTGAGACAACAGATCTTGCATTCCAGGGATTCCCAGTCCAAGAGGAAGGGAAGCTAGGGATTTATCAGTGATAAGTTTTGGGAAAGAGGAAGTTACATAATACAATGATCATAATAGCACCAGCTTAAATTTATTGGCCACTTACCATAGGCAAGGCTTGATACTAAGTATGCTCCTTGTCCTATTTCATTGCCTTTTCACAAGAGAGGTACTAACATCATCCTCATTTGACAGATAAGGCAGAGTAAGTTAACTTGCCCAAGGTTAAACAGCTGGTTAGTAGCAGAGCCTGAATGTGAACTGGGGTCTACCCCCCTCCAGAACCCAAACCAACAACCAGGGACTATCCTGTCTCCATTAATGCCATTCTTTTAGTAAAAAGAAACAAGATTCTAGGTTCTCTGAGGACAGGGACTATGTCTGTTCTATTTACTGCTGATACCCCAGAACCTACCTGATTAATAACTATATGATGGATGAATAGAAAACACGTATTCCTATAGTTAGTGCTACTTCAAACACCCACTTAAAGTGGACATCTGTTGTTGCTGTTATTTCCTGCCTGATATCTATCCCCTCTTCTTTTTTTCTAGGAAACCATCCTGCTCTCATTCCTAGTCAACATGATTTAGGTGGGGCTGACCCCACACTTAGTTTCAGGAGTAAGCACTAGATACAAGTCTGGCCATTTGAATCAGTGATTGGCTCAAAGACGAACACATGACCCAGTGTGGGCCGATAAGAACTGAGCTGCATATAGCTTTTGCGGCATGAAACAAAAAAGATACTTTCTTTGCCCCAGAGTTGCTAAAGCTGATAAAATGTAAGATTGGAGTTGCTGATAGTCATTTTGCCCCCAAGAGGGGAGAGCCTACCTATGAATAAAGCCAACAAAAGGAAAGCAGAACTTAAGAGAGAAATTTCTGGTTACATTACGTAACCACCCAGAACAAGCATTATCACCTGGAATTTTCAATAACATGAAACATAGATTCCAGTTTTGGTTTTCTAAGCCAGTTTGAGTTGGGTACTTGTTGCTCACAGCCCAGAGTCCCGAAACACCACCTAAATAAAAATGGGAACAAGCAATTGGATATCACAAACACCACACTGAAGAAAGAAGCAAACTTGTAATTACACTCAGGTGGCTCCACTATCTCCAAGCCTGAGTTTATAGTGAGAGGGGAATGCAAGAGAGAGAAAGTGCCTGCTACCTCTGAAATTCTGACCAGGGGTGTGTCATCTCATTTACTAGTTTAATCACATAGTGAAAGGACTGTCAAGTGTCAATTTAGTTACTCTCAACTCATCACCTAAAAAGAGATGGGTTCTAAGAACTATTATTCAAAGCTTTAAAAGAAGATGAGGTTCAGAAGGAGGCATTTCTAAGTTTTCTTTTCCGCTGTGTTTGTCCATCAAAGGATCTGGCCTATACCCAGCCACTGACAATCCAAGGCAGCACTGTTCACCTACCCATCAATAGACAACTTCACTCTTGATTGCTAACTTATTAGTTGTTCTCACTCTAGCGATGAGACTGACTGTGAAGTGAAAGAAATTGCACCAAAAATACAATTGAATGCACCAATATAATAGAGTGTGCCAAAGGGTGGAGAAAAGGTGGCAGGGGGAGGTGTTAGAAAGTAGTACCAGATTTCTTTTTAAAATATCCTTTTCATGTCAACTGGATCAACCTGTCAGAGTTTCTGAGGAGGCCCAAATGGAACCAAATATTCCTTTTCAGGAGTCACCCATGGATCAAGCAAGGATTCTTGGGAAGACACAAGACAAAGATCACAAACTTGGTGACTCAAGGCAGATCTAGCCCACAGACAGGTTTTGTTTAACCTGCAGTGTTAGCACCTAAAACATTATTTTTTTGTAGTAGTTACCAACAATTAAAAATGGAAAGAGTTTGTGGGGTAGATTGTTGTAGTAATGACCCCTCATTTGTACATGCCTCCCTGTATCCAGGCACTTGGGTAAGTCCACACTGACTCTGGGCTTCACCATATGCCTTGCTTTGGCCATTGTAACAACAACAAACACGATCTAGGCAGACTTCAAAAGCACTTGGCATTGGCGCTTGCCCGCTTGCTGCTCTCATGACTCTGAAAAAGCCTACCTGGGGCTAAGCTGCTGGATGATGAAATGTATAATCCAGATACACACATATACCCATGCACATGCATACATCCAACAACCAGCCAACCCCCAGAAACAGAGCTGCCTAGGTGACCAGCAGCTAACCTCAGATGCATGAGTCAGCCCACCCATGCCCAGACCAAACTGCCACCATACAAAATAGTGAGCTAAATAAATGGTGGTTGTTTTAAGCCAAAGTTTTGAGGTAATTGTATAATGCAGCAAAAACTGATAGAGTTCACATAAAAATGAATATTCTCAATCAAAAAAACATCCAAAGACCTTTCAACACTAGAACCACATTCCTACATGGCAACCACCAACTGACATGGGCAGTGGCTACCACCTTTGGCCCAGCCATGGCATGTATTTCCCAGTTTGTCACTATCATCTCACCCATGCTGGGGTCAAGTTCAGTTGCCATGTCATCTTAGTTGGGTGTTGTTTTATCTACAGTAAAGACGACAGTGAAATATTATATTCCACATACTCAGGTTACTATCACAAATGAGAAAACCAGTACAACCATTTGGAAAACTGTCAATATCTACTAAGGCTGAGATATACGTACCTTATGACCCAGCAATTCCACTCCTACATAACTATCCAAGATAATGTGTGTATGTACCAAAAGATGATCAAAACGTTCACAGTAGCACTATTCTTCGTAGCCTCAAACTGGCTGTTAAACTAGTTATCAATAATGCCCATTAACAGGATGAATAAATGTGATATATTCAAAGGAATCAACTTCATGCATAATGCTGTGCACCAAAACCCAGACATAAAAGAATATATGCTACATTATTCCACTTATATATAGTTCAAAAACAGAAATTAAAATGTGGCGTTAGAAGTCAGAGAAGTGGTTACTCTCAGGTGGAAGAGAATGGGAGGGGGCAGTGTCTGAAATGCTGGTAATGCCGTTCTATGATCTGGATGTGTACACTCTTGAAAATTCATTGAGCTGTGCATTTATGATTTGTATGCTTCAACACAGTGTGATTTTTTAAAAAAACTTTAAAAAGTGGGAAAACAAGACCAAGATGGCCGTGTTTCAATACAGACAATTCCTATACTACCTGACATGTTTAATATGACAAAAAGAACAGTTGCCACTATGAAACAAATAGTTATAAAACTATGACTGAATCTGGAAAAGATGCATAACAAATCACCTGATGAGCTAGGAAACACATATGCAATGCCTAGCCTACCTCAGTCATTTGCATTACCTGCCTGACCCCTGTGGGCTTTGGAGCTTGAAACCACTGACGTTAGGAATGCAAGCCTTTTCTATAAACGTTAACCATCGTTTAGCGGACTGAAGACATTGGGTGGGTTTCCAGTCCTTTAAAAAATCAGTTACTTTCCTAATGCTCATCTACCAAATAGGGTTGAAAATAGCCAGTGGAGAGGGTTGTTAGGAGAACTAAAGATAATGTCTCTGAACCCTTAAGACAGTATCAGTGAGACAGTATGTAAACATACAATGAATTATTACTTTATTTATAGTACTGTTAATGATGATTGCTAAGTATTTTTAAAAATTAGAGGTGGCCTGAATGTCGGATGCTGTTCATAGTACAGCCGGCCTAGTAGTACCTAAAGTGGTGATTCTGAATGGGGCAGAGACCATAGTCAAGTATTCCAGGGAAGACAGTATAGGCTTTTCCCAACTAGTACGAAACTTAGATTCTGATGTTATTAGGCCTCATGGCTAGTTTAACATCAGCACAGCCAAACAGTACGAAACTTAGATTCTGATGTTATTAGGCCTCATGGCTAGTTTAACATCAGCACAGCCAGGTTAAGAAACTTTGCCTCTTCTCCCCCTCCTCTTCGGGCTGGAATGCTTTGTACTGAGATAGTGGCTAATCAAGAGCCTATGACTAAACCTACCAGATGTCATTGGACCACAAGGGCTGTGTCATCTTGTATACCACTGATTTTGAAACTGCCCATTACTCTGTCTGAACCCTCCCTAAAAATCTTATAAACCCCATGCTTTCCTTAGTTTGTGGGAACTGATCTGGTTCAGTCTCCCCTCCATATTAGTGGAATAAACCTTTAGGCTGAAATGGTTCCTGACTCAGGTCTCTCTTTTCTCCGTTTCACCAAATCTAACAGATGTGCCCCCTGGATCCTGGAAGGCAGGTCCCTTCCATTTTTAGAATACTATATTTGATTTACCATGATTTTTGGTATCAATGACTGTCCTTCAGAAGTGTTGTGGCTGGGGCCGGCCCGGTGGCGCACTGCTACAGTGCGCCGCTTGGGAGCGTGGCGGCGCTCCCGCCGAGGGTTCGGATCCCACATACAGACCGGTTCCCGCTCACTGGCTGAGCGAGGTATGGGCGCAACACCGAGGGTTGTGATCCCGTTGCCGGTCCCAGTCCGGTACGGGTGCGACACTGAGGGTTGCGATCCGTTGCCGGACACGAAAAAAGACAAAAAAAAAAAAAAAAAAAAAAAAAAAAAAAAAAAGTGTTGGGGCTGGAAAGCTTTGAGAATCAGGACTTTAAACTGAAGAAGGCCATACACTAGAGTACAATGTCTTAAACTTGCCTGATCATTCCAATCATCAGCTTTCAGGGTCCGCCCCTGGAGGTTGATTCAGCAGGTCTGGAGAGGAGAGGGTCAGAACCTGTACCAGTATTTCAACAAAGGCCTTCGGTGATTCTTATACCAACTCAAGTTTCACCTGGTGAAATTTAGCATCCAAAAGACCTGGATCCAAATTCAATTCCCAGAATTTATCAGCTGGGTAACCCTTGGAAAATTACAGAAAATCTGAGTGTCTTCGCTTGTAAAAGGAGAGATAATAATTACCTCACAGGACTGATGTACTAGAATTAATGCAGAGCACAGGACCAGATACTTGGTAAAAGCTCAAATAGTAATTATTGTTAGTTGAATAAAACTACATATTACATAAAATTAGCCATTATTGAAGAATTATTCCCAACTGAAAACTGTAGGGGTTTCCTTGGAGCCTAATTTAAATTAAACCATTAAAATCTCCTGTCTTGGGCCGGCCCGTGGCTCACTCGGTAGAGTGCGGTGCTGATAACACCAAGGCCCCGGGTTCGGATCCCATATAGGGATGGCCGGTTCGCTCACTGGCTGAGCGTGGTGCTGACAACACCAAGTCAAGGGTTAAGATCCCCTTACCGGTCATCTTTTAAAAAAAAAAAAAAAAAAAAAAAAAAAATCTCCTGTCTTGTCCTAACTCAACCTGGGGGCCATGGATGCATTTCTGGTGATCTTGATTCTCCCATATTTGTGAACGGGACTATTTTTAAGGATAAAGACTCTTCCAAAGGCTGGCCAGTTAGCTCAGCTGGTCGGGGTGCAGCCTTGTAATATACCAAGGTCACGGGTTCAGATCCTCAAACCGGCCAGCCACCAAAAAAAAAACTTCCTCCAGATCCTCCAAGGGACCCATGCCCCACAAAAAAGTACCTATCTATCCTAATGGTAGGGCCCAAAGAACTCCTCCCTTTTTTTTTTCTGCTTCATTTTTTTTTTTAAGTAATACATGCACAGTTTAAAAAGTTAAATAGTACAAAGAGTATACAGAGAAAAGTTAAAATTTCTTCCATTTCCTGGGTCCTCCTCTCCAAAGGCAACCTTTGTTAAAAGTTTAGGTATCTTCGGGCCGGCCTGTGGCTCATTCGGGAGAGTGCGGTGCTGGTGACACCAAGCCCCCGGTTCGGATCCCATGTAGGGATGGCCAGTTGGCTCACTGGCTGAGCGTGGTGCTGACACCACCAAGTTAAGGGTTAAGATCCCCTTACCGGTCATCTTTAAAAAAAAAAAAAAAAAAAAAAAAATTTAGGTATCTTCCAAAAGCGGGATTTCTCAAGTTCATATTTATTGACATTTTTAGTGGGTGCTGTCCTTTGCATTATAGGATGTTCACGAGCATCCCAGGCCTCTACTCACTATATGTTCATTAGCGCACATACACCCGCGCTGAGGAACCCCCAAATGTCTGCAGACTGCCAAATATGGGAGACAAAATCGCTCCCGGTTGAGAACGGCTGCTTCCAGAGAGACCCTACGTATACACAAACAGAGGTGTATGTACGTCTACTCTTTTCTTTCAACAACTGGCGGCACACAGGCAGAGTTACTTTCTAACTCATTGTGGGTTTGTTCCGCGGGCGGGGGCCGGCCTGAGCCTCGGCAGGGGGCGACCGCCACTCACCAGGTCGCGGATGAGCTGGTCCACCAGCTGCTCCCCGCCCCCCGCGCTCTCGCGGGCTGGAGGAGAGCGGGAACGGCTCGCTGCGTCCTGCCTCTCGGCCCGAGTCGCCCGCGCCGCCGGGGGCCGCCCCGCGCCCTCCAGAAGACCCTGGGCTAGCGCCAGGTACCCCGAGGCCTGCTCGCCGCGCCCGGGGGCCACCTCTAGCCGCCGCGGCCGCCGCTCGGCAGCCTCGGGCCGCCTCCGCTTCCTCTGCGCCTGGGCCTGCGCCAGCTCCTCCTGCCAGCGCCGGCGGAACTCCTCCAGGCTGTGGTCGTCCATCGTCGCTGCTCTCAGGCCTCCACGTCCTCCTTGGTCTCGCCGGGTGCCACGGCACAGTCCCTCCGCGGGAAGTGTCCGCCAGGCCGGAAACCACGGCAGGCGCAGCTCTTGGGTTCCGGGTGGACGGCCAGGCCCCGCCACGCCCCCCGCGCTGGTCCGGTGCACACGTGACCGCTCTGCTTGCTGCGCCCGGAGGCTGAGGTCTGTGCCCCGCCTCCGCACCCAGCTTCTCGGCTCTCGCTTGTAGCTTTTGCCAAGCGCAGACTTTGAGCCAAGCACAGTTCCTTTAAACAAGCATGCATTGGACGACTTCGGTGTGCTGGGCACTGAGAATTCAGCATTTAAATCTGCAGGAAGGAAAATAAATACATTTCTGCCCACTTGGAGCTTACATCCAGAGACTTTAAACAAATGAATATGAACTTTTGAATCAGCGGTAGGTGTTATGAAGAAAATAAAATAAGGTATAAAGCGATTGGCAAGGGACAGTGATTTAGGATTAAGAATCATAAGTGAAGGCCTAAGGAAATATCTTTTTTATTTTTTTTGGCGGTCTGTATGGGGATCCAAACCCTGACCTTGGTGTTATAAGGCTGCACTCTAACCAACTGAGAGATGGTCATTTAAACTAAGAGCCAAATGAGGAGAGAAACAAAGCAAGGGGGAAGATCAGATCTCAGGAGAGAGATGTCCAGAAGGAACTACAAGTTCAAGGGAAGTAAGGTGAGAAAGAAAGTGGGATACGATGCCATTCCATCTTCAAAAGGCCATTTTTTGTACCTGTTGTTCCCTCCACGGGAAGGCCCTCGTGCCCCCCACCTTGACCTAGTTAGCTCCTACAAATCTTTCATATCTCAACTCACACCTCACTTAATCTTCCTCACTCAAAAAACATCAGATCTCCGTTACTCATTCTCACAGCATCCTATGCTTCTCATCCTAACACAGTTTGTAATTCTGTATTCATGTGATTATTTATTAATAATCTCCCTTCCTTTCTAGACTGTCAACTCTTAGCTCGGAGGCCAGTGAGTAATAGGAGCTGGATAAATATTTACTGAATAAATAACAACACTTTAAGATGAGAATTATTGTCCCCACTTAACAGATGAGGAAACTGAGGCATAAATATTTGAGAAAATTGTTGAAAATCACACAGCTGATAATTTGCAGACCCATGACTCTAATTTTTTTTTTTTTAAATTCTGGACCTGACCTGTTAATCATTAAGACATACAGCCCACATGCCTAAGCCAGCTGGAAACCACATGGCTGCCTCTAGCTACCATGATTTTTATTCAATATGATATCAATGGCATGGTTATTAACATCCAGGCTCCAGAGTCAGACGGGCATATTTAGATGGGAATCCCAGCACCTTCATTTACTCAAATCCCCTTTCTTCCAGCAATTTCAATTCTAGGAATTTATCCTAAGAGAAGAATATTGAGGATGAGTTCAAAGAATACTTATGAGTATGTTCACTAAAGCATTTATTATAGTACTGAAAATCAGAAGCAATCTAAATAGCCTATAATAGGACATAGGTTAAATAAATTAGGCTCATTAGAATGTAAGATTGATCATAACTAGAATGTCAGCTCCATGAGAACAGAGGCCTGATCTGTTTTGTTCTTTGCTGTTTCAGCACCTGAAACATTGCCTAAGACATAGTAGCTGCTCAGTAAATAATAAATACATGAACTACTGTACAGCTATTAAATATTACATTGTAGAAGAAAAATTAATCACATGAAAAGATTTTCACAATGTAGCCAGTGAGAAAGTCAGGACACGTAACCATATATGTAGTAGATCCCTGTTGTGTCTTTAAAAAAAAAAAGCGTGCATATGCATTTTAAAAGTAAGAATATATACCCAAATCTGAACAGAAAAGATTTCTAGAGAGGGCAAGATTATGGGTGATTTTAGTGTTCTTTTTCTTTATCTGTATATTCTAATTTTCTACAGTAAATGTTGTCCTAGCCTGGGTTCCCCTCGAAAGCAGAGCTTGAGACCTGGGCTTGCAGGAGGCTAGCTTACTTGGGGAAGTGATTCCAGGGAACAGGAGTCAGGGATTGAGAAGAGTGAAACAGGGAAGGAGGGACAGCTAATCCAAAGAGTATATATCTTCAAAAAAAGGAAACAATTTTGTAAACATTTTTCACATAAGAATATGTGATGAACATTTTCTCATGTTACTAATTAGGACAAAATCATTTGTAAATATCTGAGATTTTTCTATTAATGGCCCAAACTTAATCTCTAATCAGTCCCTTATCAATGAGCATTTTAGTTCAAATTGCTTACTATTGGGTTTTTTTTTTGTCTTTTTCATGACCGGTAAGGGTCACCCCACCCTTGGTGTGGTGTCGCCCGCACCGCGCTCAGCCAGTGAGTGCACTGGCCATTCCTATATAGGATCCGAACCCGTGGCGGGAGCGTCACTGCGCTCCCAGTGCCGCACTCTCCTGAGCACGCCATGGGGCCGGCCCCAAAGAGTTCTTGAGTTGGTCCTGCTGTAGGCAATTTAGGCTTCATCCCACTGGGACCTTCTAAGGAGCCTTCATGAGCATACCTCAGGATTGTCTTCCCAAGAGAGAAGGGAAGGCCAGAAGAGAGGAGCATGTATCCACTGACTCTCATCCCCCATTAGAGAAAGGGTAAGCCAGGATTTTAACAACGTCCCACTTCTAGGTTGGATATAAGTAAATGGATTTCTGCTAATGTCCCATACCAAGGCAGCAGAGATGCCCTGGGGCAAAAAGCAAGAGATACCCTGTGCAGTTAACAGGAAGGACAGGTTACCTGTGCACAAAGCCAGTTGCTACAGCAATGACTGAAATATGAATCAGCAAGATGTAAGATGAGGCATAAGTGTCCAATATAAATGTGTTCTTTTATTTTTTCCTCTGTAAAGATTTTATTATACACAGAAGGAGGAGGAGACTCAGTTCTTGGCAGCCGCTTTCCTCCTGGAGGTCAGGACAGCTTCTCAGGGTGCAGGTGTGTGTCCCCACCCTTTTCTTGATGAAGTGAGCCCACTTGTCCTTGGAGACCTTGAGCAGCTCTAAGGTGTGCCACTCATATGGGACAAAGCCACACACCCCTTGGATTATGTCCCACAGTAACTTTGTGTACTCGGTGAGGTGCCTACCGTGATGGCGGCTGTACCTCGACTTGCTCACATTCTTGGTCACCTTGTGGCCCTTGTTGAGGCCCATGGCCATGCGGCAGTGCAGAGCTATGGCAGCTGCTCTTCAATGGCTGCTGCCATATAGGTAATCTTTTTGTAATAAAAATAGAAACAATGAGCTATTCTCCCCCAAGCATTTAGCTAACATCGCAATTCAGCCTACATACCTTCTATATGGAATCCAAGGGTCAAATTTACTTTATCTTCTTGAGTCAAAAGCCAGTTATGGCTATTCTGATATTTTAACAATTTATGGATCATCTAACATTTAAAACAAAAAGCAAACTGGAAATTTTTAAACACCTAATTATTATGCTGGTCGAGATCAGTGTTTCCTCTTACCACTTTAAAAGAATTTTTACAGGGTCAGTGCAGGCAGGCAAATGGGGCCATTAGTCCCCCAGATAAAATGAAAAAGAAAAAAAAAAAGGAAAAAGAAACATGCTAAGTGGAAGGGAAATATTGCCCTTTTCTCAGTATTCTTAGCACTCACTATTGATATCTATGTTGATTTTATATCTTTGCATTAGTAAATTCCTGGGCCTCCATTTCCTCAAATGGAAAAGATACAGATCTTCCCTTCTTTGGAGTGACTGTAAGGCTGATAAAATGCCTGTAAAACTCATAGCATTCATGAGGGACATAGTAGGCATTCAATAAATGATGGCTATGATCCATATTAACATGGTCTCAGCATATAGAGATTCTGTCTAACCTATGCCCTATTGGTCTTGTATTCCATGGGCCCCAATTTTTTCACATCAAGGGTGTCCTTTAAAGCTCAACCCCTTAAAGTTCTTTGGTTGCAACCAACAGACACCAAGTCTTGCTACCCTAGGCAAAATGGAATTGAACTTGGAGGATGGCTCACAAAGTTAAATGAAAAGAGGAATAACCAGCCCCTTGGAATGTCATGAGCCAGGTCAGACTCAGGAATTTCATCATAGGAACTCATGAACCGTTTCTGTAGGATGTGCTCACTGCCCGTCTTCCATCTTCTGGGATTCAAATTCCCAGAACATAGATTCTTTGAGTGTAGCCCCTGGACCAGCAATACCTGGGAACTTGTTTGGAATGCAAATTCTCAGCCCAGACCACTAGTCAGAAACTCTGGGGGTGTGACCCCAGCAATCTGTATTTTAACAATCCCTCCAGGTGGTTCTGATGTACAATCCAGTTTGAGAATCACTCTTCCAGAGAATCGTCTGAACTAATTGAGTCATATTCCCAACTTTTGACTGGGGAGACGGGGGTTACCAGTGGCTGGATCTTCAGGACCACATGAAAGGGAAGAGGCAGAGCTCCCCAAAATAGAAGAAGGGGGAAGGAATTCTGGGCCAAACTAAAACATCTAGAAGGCTATTGTAGGAGGGGGACTCTGGGAATTCAATCTTTTTGTCTCCCATGCTACCAGTGTCTTCTCTGCCCATTGTTGATATATGGCGTGTTCCCCTAGGAACCCCAAATGAGCTTCTGCTAGAGCCCCAGAAAGATGGCTGAAACATGGCCATTATCCTTCCCCAAATACCTCCTATCTCACCTGTCTCCCTCAGAACAGATACACATTGGACTACAGAGGTGCAAGAACTTCTTTACTTCAGAGTTAGGTAGGTCTCAATAAGGTAGTTAGGGTGGGAGACAAGAGCAGAGATTATTAATTTTTTTTTCATTCTCATAAACAAGATAAGAATGTGTATCAGTCTCCTATTGCTGCTGTAACAAATTAAGTGGTTTAAAACAACACACAATTGCTCTCTTACTGTTCTAGGGGTCAGAAGTGCAAAATCAGTTTCACGGGGCTGAAAGTAAGATGTTGGCAGGGCCCTGCTTCTTCCCTTCTTCCCTCTAGGAAGGAATCTGTTCCCTTGCCTTTTCCAGCTTCTAGCATAACATTCCTTGGTTTGTGGCCCTTTCCTCCGTCTTCAAAGACAGTAGCAAAGCATCTTGCTTCAGTGGTCACGTTGCTTTCTCTCTGTGTTCAGATCTCCCTTCACCTCTTCTTACAAGGATATTTGTGGTTAGAAGGACCCATTTGATAATCCAGGATAATCTTCCCATCTCTAGAGCCTTAATTTAGTAACATCTGCAAAACCCTTTTTGCCATTTAAAGTGATACAGCTTTCATGGATTAGGACCTGGATATCTTTGGGGCACCATTATTCAGCCTACCAAAGAAGGACTTAAGTGACCACAGACTCAAATGCCTATAATCACCCCAGGAAACAAAAGCGGGGCAAGTGGGCCAAGTGTGGGCTGTAGCAAACTGGAGAGTGGATGCCCATCTACAGTAGGAAACCAATATTCTGCTTTACCTAACTGTTGGATCTTAGCCCAGATCTTCCAAAAATCAATGTCTTGATTTTTAATTATTAAAAAGTATTATTAGTAACAAATTCTAATAAGCTAAAGATTTGTGTTAAGAAGTGTAAATTGCATTCAGTAGCTTCAAACCCAATGGTAGTTCATTCTTGAACAATCCATGAGTTAAGTCAAAGCTCCCTTCAACTTCCATTGATACCTCCTTAGCTCCTGCAAGCAGAGACTAGAGAATCACACCTCATTTGGGGTCACTAATGTGTGAAGAACACCAGGAGATTAATAGGAAAACAAGTGTAAGAAACGGTGATGATTTCAAATTACATTGTTTAGAAACATGAACAAAAACATCAGAATGATATGAGCCACTTTGAATATCAACATTACCCTGATGTATTCATTGCTATAGGCATTATTGCTCTTTGTTGCTATCTTATGCTTTCATATTAGCAAAATATAAGCTTCTGTGAAAAAAAGAAGAAAACTATCTGTAGCAAGAAACAATTTGCTTGTTCTTGAGAACCTTCCCATCAATAATTTCATTTTTCTAAAAATGTTGCAGGGCCAGCCCCATGGCACACTCGGGAGAGTGCGGCGCTGGGAGCGCAGTGACACTTCCGCCGCGGGTTCAGATCCTATATAGGACTGGCTGGTGCGCTCACTGGCTGAGCGCGGTGTGGGTGACACCACACCAAGGGTGGCGATCCCCTTACTGGTCATGAAAAAGAAAAAAAAAAAAATGTTGCATAGATGGGATTCAGTGTCACCTGCCACTTACAGACTTAGTCATTCAAAAAAGGTTGTCCCATATGGACACCACTCCCTTCCCACCTCTTTTTCTCTCCTCAGTCCCTTCCTGCTTTTATCAAAGTCCCCTCCTTCTTAATCTCCCCAGCCTGGTTCCAAAGTCTCTTCCTCTGAGAAAGTGTTACCCTCCCCCAGAGAAAGAATGGCTTGTGCCCTGGGATCCCAGCTCCAGCCTGATGCTCACCAGAGATGCCTTGTTCAGCCACTGCTGGCACAGTAGGTGGAGGTGATGGCTTTGGTCTGCAGGACGGGTGCTCACACTCCAGCTCAGATTCTGGGACAGGAAGAGCTGATTTCCTTGGGTGTCTACTCATGAAGCAACGCACCAAGGCAAGCATGTGAAGCCATCCCAGCCTGGACCCACAAGAAGAGAAGATATTCTTGTCCTTAGCATGACTTTGACCGTGACTCCTATGAAACAAGAACCCCAACAGTACAGTAGTCCCCCCTTATCTGCAGGGTAGATGTTTCATGCCCCCCCAATAGATGCCTGAAACCGTGGATAGTACCAAACCCTATATGTACTGTTTTTTCCTATACATACATACCTATGATAAAGTTTAATTTATAAATTAGACACAGTAGAGATTAACAATAATAACAAAATAGAACAGTTATAACAATATGCCAGCATCACTGCTCTTTCACTAAGTAAAATAAGGGTGATTTGAACACCAGCACTGTAATACCACGACAGGCGATTGATAACAGACCCCTACTAAGTGACTGAGGGCAGGTAGCATCTTCAGCATGGAGCCACTGGACAAATGATTCACATCCCGCCAAAGCTGGACAGGGAGAGATTTCAGCACACTACTCAGAATGGCACACAATTTAACACTTAGGAATTGTTTAGTCCTGGAATTTTCTATTTAATATTTTCAGACCATGCATTGACCATGGGTAACTAAAACCGGGGAAAGTGAACCGTGGATAAAGGGGGACTACTGTATTTCTTTATTCCAAATTCTCTCTCCCATCTTACTTTGCAACCCCAACAAAGCTTTTCCCATCTCAGCACATGACAACACTATCCTGATGCCTCAGTTTGGAATCTGAGTTCTCCCTCTCCCCCACCTCTCACATCAGCAAGTTTGGACAATTCTACCTTCAGAAAATATCGTAAATCTGTCCACTTCTCTCCATCTCCCCCACCACCATCCAAGTCCAAGTAGGGCTGCCAGGTAAAATACAGGACACCAGCTAAAAATGAATTTCAGGGCCGGCCCGGTGGCGCACTTGGTAGAGTGCGGCGCTTGGGAGCGCGGCGGCGCTCCTGCCGAGGGTTCGGATCCCATATAGAGACCGGTCTGCTCACTGGTTGAGCGTGGTGCAGGCGCGACACCAAGGGTTGCGATCCTATTATCCGTCACGAAAAAAGACAAAAAGGAAAAAAAAAAAAGAATTTCAAATAGACAATGAATTTTTTTTAGTATAAGCATACCCGTGCAAAATTTGAATTTCAGATAAACAAAGAATAACTTTCTAGTATAAGTATAGCCTATGCTACATTTGGGATATACTAATACTAAAAAATATTCCTTGCTTGTCTGAAATTCAAATTTAACTGGGCGTCCTGTATTTTTACTTGCTAAATCTGGCAACCCTAAATCCAAGGCACCATCATCAAGTCTGGACCAGTATTGAATCTCCTCACTAGTCTCCCTGCCTCCACTTTTGCTGCTGCCAACAAATCACACAGCCAGCAGGGAGCTTTTGAAAAAGTGTATCAGATCAGGACATCCGCTATTTAAAACACCTCAAGGTGCCTCCACTGTTCTTGGAATAACAAACAAATAGTTTTTATTTATTTGTTTATTTTTATTTTTTCCTTTTTGTCTTTTTTCATGACTGGTAACGGGATCACAACCCTCAGTGTCGTGCCCGCACCGCACTCAGCCAGTGAGCGGACCGGTCTCTACGTGGGATCCGAACCCTCGGCGGGAGCGCCGCTGCACTCCCAAGCGCCGCACTCAACCGAGTGCGCCACCGGGCCGGCCCAAACAAATAGTTTTTAAAACAGCTTTATTGAGATATAATTCACATACTGTACAATTCAACCATTTAAAGTGTATAATTCAATGACTTCTAGAATATGCATAGATAAGTGTCACATCACCACCTATTTTTGGAACATTTTCATCATCCGCCAAAGAAACCCCACTCTATTTAGCCATCACTTTCAATCCTCCCCTGGCAATCGTAATTGTACTTTCTGTCTCTATAGATTTTTCTGTTCTGGACATTTCATATAAATGGAGTCATATAATATGTAGTCCCTTGTGATTGGCTTTTTTTTTTTCACTTAGCATAATGTTTTCAAGGTTCATCCATGCTGTAACATGTAGCACTGCTTTATTCCGTTTTATGACTGAATAATATTCCATTGTATGGGTAGGCCAAAATTTGTTTTTCAATTCATCTGTTGATGGACATCTGAGTTGTTTTCATCTTTTGGCTGTTAAGAATAATGCTTCTATGAACATTCATTTACAAGTTTTTGTGTAAATGTATGTTTTCTTTACACTTGGGTATATACTTAGGAGTGGAATTGTTGGGTTAAATCATTTTTAATCATGATAAATCATTTGAGGACCTGCTGCCCTGTTTTTCAAAGTGGCTACACCACTTTACATCCCCACCAGCAGTGTGTGAGGGTTCTGGTGTGTATTTTACATCTTGCCACTAAATCTATCTGTGGTCTGAAGAAGCTAAGGCCACTTCCATCTCAGGGCCTTTGCGCATACTTACATCTTCCTAAAACACTCTTCCTGTGTCACTCCTCAATGAGGCTGCCTCTTTCACCCTTCAGCTCTCAGTTCAGGTGTGACCCACCCAGACAGGCTACCCTTGGCCACCCCATGTAAATAACACTTCCACACACAATTTTCTCTATCACTGAAACAGACCCTTACTTCAATGGGCAAATAGTTTGTTGCCATGTTCCCCATTAGAATGTGGGCTTCCTGAGGTTGGGGACCATGTTTATCTTGTTCATCCTGTATTCTCAGACCCTCGCACAGAACCTGGTTCCTAGGATGTGCTCGATAAATCTTGGTTGGTTAAATGAATGAATGAATGAACAAATCAATACATGATGGAACTCAGAGAGAGCAGGTGTTCCTGAGACTTGTGTCCATACATAGCAGGTGCTCAATAAATATTTGTGTTGCTGATGAGGCCACAAGTGATAAAGGTATACGCAACTACACACACACACACACACACACACACAGAGAATTGGAGAGAGAAAGATTAATTCACTCCTTTAAGAAAGAAGTGAGGGGTGTCATTATAAATCTCATGAATCCGAACACACATGACCATGCAGGAGATAGAAAGAGTTGTTTGGTCTATTCCACTCTGCAATCAGCTGAAGAGGTGAATCTTCTTTCTGTTTTAATGGAAAAATCACTCTGGGCACTTTGGTGCACTGAGCACTTTGAGACCCTAATTACAGGTGACACACAAATGGAAATAAAAATAGGAAATCAAACATTTGAGCCAATAAGTTGGGATTTATATGGGCACTTAATGGCAGCAAAGTACCCTAAGCCACTGAGAATTTCCTCAAAGCACTTTGCAGATGGACATCACAAGGCCGCCATGAGGATGAAGTCAGGAATGTCTGCAAGGTGCCTGAGGTCTGTGAGGATGTATCAGTGTTGTGAATCTTAATGTCCATTTTCTAGAGATTTCTCCAAGGTGGATGCCATGTAAGACCTTTTGAGGTCTAACTCTAGCCCACCTTCATAGTGTGATCTCTCAACACTTTTCCTCCTCAGTCTCCAACCTCTAATCATCTCAGTTTCTATAAGCTTTCCACCCTGTCATGCCCTCTCCTGCTTGAAACTCTCATCCCCACTAGCCTGCACCTGCTGAACTCTTACCAGGTTTCATGCTAGAGGTCACCTCCTCCAAGAAGCCTTCCCTGCCTTCCTTCTTCTCCAGACTGGGTTAGGTTTATATTACTTCAGACTCTTAGATTGAAAGAAAGAGAAACCCAACTCAAAATAACTTTAGTTAAAAAGATAATTTATTTTTGCTCTGAGAAGTTCAAGGATAGAAGTATACTTAGGCTCTCAAACAAGACTTCAGGTGTTCCCGGTTTTCTCTCTCTCTCTCTCTCTCTCTGTCTCTCTGTCTCTCTCTCTCTCTCTCTCTCCCCTCTCCCCTCTCCCCTTTTCCCCCCTCCCCCCTCCCCTCTCTCCTCTCTCAGAAGGATTCTGATTGGTCCATCTTGAGTCACATGCCCATAGTGTGATCCAGGGACTGTGGTACTGTGATTGGCCAGGCATGATCATATTTGTGCCCTGTGTACAGACTGTACACATATGTCCTATACTGTTAACCCCATCAGAACCATGTGGAATGAGAAACATTTCTGTAGAGGAATGGGAATGTGGAGGAAAATAGCTGTGCCCCAGCATTCAGCACTTAGTATATATTAAGTGTTCAGTAAATATCTATGACATGAAAGAATGAATGAATGTCAAGTGCTAATTAATAATATAGGCCCCACATTCTATCCCCCTCTTCTTCAACTTTATCTTTCTCCTTCTCATTTCTAGTATCAAACCCCACATTATCAGCATATGTTTATTGGGTATTTCAGAAAGTTTGTGGAAAAATAGAAAGATAATATGAATCTTTCTGTGAGCTTTTTGAAACACCCTCATACAAAGATTCCTTGTACCTTCCTTAAGGAGTTTCCTATCTAGCTGGGAGGGCAGATCACATGCATTAAAGGAAAAATAACAGTATAATGTAGCGACAGAAATGGAAGGCTTTGGATTTGGAGCAATTCAGAGATGAAGGGATGGGCCAGATGCTTGGCAACTTGGATCAGGAATCTTGATCTAAGCAGTTAGTGACTGGAAAAGAGTTAAGTAGAGGCAAGGCTGAAAAGATCCCTCTTTCTTGAACTCATCTGTTCAAGAACAAACGGAGGAAGAATTCATGCATCAGGTTAGAACTGAAAACCACTAGGATCCAAGACAGATCCAAGGACTAGAATATCAGGTGGCAGAACTGTATTTGCTGCATTTGCTCCTCACTGCTGACTGATGAGTCCTCTCTCACGCTTGGAGTCCCACCTCCAGAGGGAGCAAGTCAGTTTGGCTTATTGCATGGGCTTCCTCAGATCAGGTGCTCTCTGCTGGCCAATCGGTGACCTCCCCTGTGTTATTCTTTGGCTTCCTTACATTCGGACAAAGGTGGAGGATCTAACATGGTTATTGTCACAGGTTGGGTTTCCCAGGCAGCAGAATCTGAGATGGAAGATTGACATGCAGACATGTTTCTAGGGACACCCTTGGGATCACTACCTATTGAAGGGAGGAGAAGGAAGCAGGATTTGGCACAGGGAGAAGCTGAGCTACCATGCAATCCTTGTGACAAGCAGCTCTGTACCTTAGAGTTGTCTCCAGTTGTGGCAAAAGGACTAAGTCTTATACCAACATATTGGTTAGTCAGTAGATGTCAGCTGCCCTGGAATAAAATATAATGTCGAGTGAGGCAGTTTCTTCAACTGGGGCAATCCTTATAGGAGACTGACAATTGAGGGTGGCCTTCTTGCAATATTCACAGCACCTAGAGGCATACATCCTTCCTTCCTGAAGGACAGTGCCTCTCAAACTTGGATGCACACTGGAATCAACTGGGGAATTTGTAAAAAATACTGCTGTCTGGCTACAACCCCAGACATTCTAATTTCAATGATCTAGGGTATGTCCTGGGCATCCAGATATTTTAAAGCTCCCCAGGTGATTCTAATCTGCAGCAAAAAATAAGAATCACTGCTGAAGGGGTTCTGGGTAGAGCATCACAGTGTATGCCAGAGTTATTCAATTGCACTTAATCAGTTATTCTGTTCTTTTCTGGCCATGTCCACAACACATGAAGTCACTTACTGTTTTACTTCTAAAGAGAGGCTCTGGGAACATACCCTCTGTAAGGCCCCAGCATTTAATTTGCCTATTCTTTGCATAATAGTCAGAGTTCAGCTGTATGGGAGAGAATCTCTAATAAGCAGAAAAGGAATATCACGCTGGGTTAAATTGCTTGCAAGCTTGTTGAGAGGTCTGAAGAAACAGACACTAATATGTTGAGCTCTCAGGAACAATTCCAAAGGCCACACCTTGGAAGGGGGCTTGCTTCTGTACCAAGAAGGAAGCTGGCCACATGTCCATGTCCAAGCAAACACTGAGGCAGGGAGGTGTAATGGACCACTGTGGGTCAGCTGCCTCTCTCTGTGACCAAGGATATGCTGAAGCTTCTAAGGCTGGTGGCCTCTATCAGAATCACAGGATTAGAGTAGTGGGAGCAATTTCCTACAGGGAGGGTGTGAATGCTGAGCAGGCCTAAATGATAAGTGTCAGCTACTCCCTCAGCACACCATAATAACCAGGAACCAGGGAGTTCTGAGATCTCCTTATCTGTGTACTTTCCCTCAAAGTAAAATGGGAAAATGCAAAGATGACACCTAAAGGTACAGCTGATCTTTACTATTAAAAACCTTGTCATCGAATTCCTGAAATTGAAATATATGGAAAATGCATTTCAGCTCTTAGTAAGTGCATTTATATCTTTCCAAAGTTTCCTTTGTCAACTAGCCCGGTGCTATTGCTACCTCCGGTTCCTGGGGACAAAAACAAAACCACCACCGTGAATTTCATGTGTATCCTGCCAGCATACTTTAAAGAAATATGTGTCCGTGAGTAATTTATAATATTGTTTCGTGTGTATTTCAAATTTACATAAACAGTATCAAACCGTACAAATAATTGCCTTGTTTTACAAATGCCTTATTTTACTTAACACTGTTTTTGAAATACATCTATCTATAAATCTAGTTCATTCCTTGTAATTCATTATAGAATTTCATAATATAAATGCACCACATTTTGTTTACCCACTCTCCTCTTGATGGATATTTTTATTGTTTCCAAATTTTGGTTATTTCAAACAGTGCTGCAATGAAAACAAACAGTGCTGAGCACCACTGGCAGAGTTTGTCTGGTGCTGCAGATACCATCATTTCCTCTCTTCTACCTGGCTAATAATCCCCAATTTTGTTTGGACAGCCTTGTGCCCAGCCTCAAGGAATAAATCATGATTTAAGGCAGCAATCAGCAGAATATCTCTGTAAAGGGCAAGTGTAGTGGATTGAATTATGTCCCCCCAAAACTACCCGAAGCTTGAATTGTGTCCCCCAAGTTTTATGTATTGGAAACTTGGCCCCCACTGTAACTATTAAGAGGGTGGGAAATCCTATTATGGTAATTGAAAGGTGGAGCCTTGAAGAGGTGATTGGATTGTAGGACCGTGCAGTAGTGAATGGATTAAAAATGGTGGTCAGGGACGTGGTTCTGAGGACTTTAAAAGAAGAGGAGAGTCTGTCTCTCTCTCTGCTCTCTCTGCCTCCACCATCTCACAATGTGAGACCCCTGAGTCACTGTTGCCACCACCAGATGGACTTTTGACTTCTCAGCCTCAGAAACTGTAAGCAATAAATTTTGCTTTTCTTTATAAATCACCCAGTTCCAGGTATTTTGTTATAAGCAACAAGAACAGACTAATACAGCAAGATAGTAAATATTTCAGGCGTGCAGACCATATAGTTTCTGTCACAAGTGCTCAACTCTGCTGCTGTAAAGGCAGACAGAGATGATACACAAATAAACAGGTGTGAGTGTGTTCCAGTAAAACTTTATTTACAAAAGTAGGATTCACCAAAGCATACATACAGATTGCAAATAAGCACATGAAAAGATAGTCAACATCATTAGCCATTTATTAGGCAAAACCAAATTAAAATCACAATCAGATATCAATATACACCTATCAGAATGTCTACAATAAAAAATAGTGACAAAACCAAATGCTGGAGGGGATGTGGAGAGGAAATGAGATTACTCATACATTGCTTGTGGGAATGTAAAATGGTGCAGCCTCTCTGGAAAACAATTTGGCAGTTTTTTACAAAACAAAACATGCAACTACCATATGACCCAACAATTGCATTCCTGGGCAGTTATCCCAGAAAAATGAAAACTTATGCTCATACAAAAACCTGTACACAAATGTTCATAGCAGTTTTATTTTTCAAAGCCCAAAACTGGAAACAAGCCATATATTCTTCAATAATGGCTAAACAAACTATGGTCCAGTATCTTTACTGTGTGGTGGATACATGAACCTACATAGGCAATACGATTGTATAGAACTTCACACACACACACAAACGTGCACACACACATACATAGGTATAACTAAAACCAGGGAAATCTGAATAAAATCAGTGGATTGTATCAATGTCAGTATCCTGGTTAAGTTATACTATAGTTTTGCAAAATATTACCATTGGGAAAAATTGGACAAAGTGTGGAGGACTCTCTATATTAATTCTAAAATTTCATGTGAATCTATAATTATCTCAATAAAAAGTTCAAAATTAAAACAAGCAAACAAATAGATGGAAGGCCAAATTTGGCCCACAGGTTATGGCTTGCCAATCTCTGGTCTAAGGCAATCATGGTGAGGCAGAGACTTTGGGGTTACCTGCTAACATCTGTTTTTCTCCTCTCTTTTGGTAACAGAACTCTCATATGTTTTAGGTAGGCACATTGATGCCTAGCCAAAAGACTGCATTTCCCAACATTCCATGTAGCTAGGTGTGGCCACATGACTAAGTTCTGACCAATGAAATGTAAGTAAAAGAATTACTGGTAATTCTGGGAGTGTGGAAATGTGGTGGGGCCTGGCTGGTTAGCTCAGTTAGATCATGGTGCTGATAACATCAAGGTCAGGGGTTCAAATTTCCTTACTGGCCAGCTGCCAAAATAAGAAAAAAAGTGTGGTAGGAATTCAAGCAGTCATCTTGGATCATGAGAGAGTGTGAAAGTTTAGTGGAAGAGCAAGATTTAAGGAGTCCATGACCCTGATGTCTGTACAGCTGCAACACCAGACACATACCATCTTCCTCAGGCTTCTTATATATGAAGGGCAGTACATTTCTATTTCGTTTAAGCCACTGTTTTTTTTTTTTTTTTGTCCTTTTTGAGACCGGCCGCACCGCGCTCAGCCAGTGAGTGCTGTGAGTGCACCGGTCATCCCTATATAGGATCCGAACCCGCGGCAGGAGCGCTGCTGCGCTCCCAGCGCCGCACTCTCCTGAGTGTGCCACGGGCTCGGCCCTAAGCCACTGTGATTTGGGGTGTTTTTGGTTATTCATAGCCTACTTCTAACTGATACACATGGTGTATTAATTTCCTAGGCTGCCATACAAATTACCACAAACTGGGTGGCTTAAAACAACATAAATTTATTCTCTCACAGTTCCAGAGGCTAGAAGTCTCAAATCTAGATGTCAGCAGAGCCATGTTCCTTCCAAAGTCTCTACGGGACAGTCCTTTTTTGCCTCCTCTACCTTCTGGTAATTGCCAGCAATCTTTGGTGTTCATTGGCTTGAGGCAGCATAACTCCAATCTCCGCCTCCATCTTCATGTAGCCATCGTTCCTCTGTGTATATCTGTGCCCACATTTCTCACTTCTTATAAGGATACCAGTCATTGGATTAGGACCCACCCTAACCTAGTAAAGACCTCATCTTAACTTGGTTACATCTGCAAAGACCCTATTTCCAAATAAGGCCACATTCATTGGTTCCAGGTGGAGATGAACTTTTGGGGGACATGGGCAATTTATCTTTTGCCAGCCATTGGTTTGGAGGTGAGCGTGTGACCTACTGCTGACCAATGAGATAAAAGGAAGTCTGCTAGGAGTCTTCTAAGAAAGGTTTTTTCCCCCTGAACAAGAGACCTGCACAAGGAGATCTTTGCCCTTCTTTCCCTCTTTCTGCTTTGGATGTTGTAACTGAGAATGTGATATCTGAAGCTGTGGCAGCTGTTTTGTTGCCATGAGGCACTAACCTTGAGGACTAAAACCAACATGCTAAGGATGATGGAGTGAAAGCACAAGCATAGCCTGATCCTCGATGAAATATTTGCTCCCCAAACCCAACCCTGAGCCTATCTTCCTCTGGACCAGGCATCAGCACACTTTTTCTGTAAAGGGCCAGATAGTAAGTATTTTAGGCTACAGTCTCTGTCACAACTATTTGATTCTGCTGTTGCAACACAAAAGCATCTGAATATAATACGTAGATGAATAAGCACGACTGTGTTCCAGTAAAACTGTTACAAAAACAAGGCAGTAGGGGCCGGCCCGGTGGCGCACTGCTACAGTGCGCTGCTTAGGAGCGCGGCGGCGCTCCCGCCGAGGGTTCGGATCCCACATACAGACTGGTTCCCGCTCACTGGCTGAGCGAGGTGCGGGCGCGACACCGAGGATTGCGATCCCGTTGCCGGACACGAAAAAAGACAAAAAGAAAAAAAAAAAATGATAGAGTTTGTATGTGTTGTCCCCACCAAAACTCATGTGGAAATCTGATCCCCAATGTGGCAGTTCTGGAAGCTGTTTGAGTCATGGGGGTTGTTGCTTTGTGTTGCTTCGCCCCCCACGGATTTGTCACCCTTCTTCCCCTGGGTGATGGAGACGCAAAGGATTACTCAAAGCCCATCTCTTCTGAGCAGTGAGAGACCCTGAAGTGGTTAACTTCCCTGGGACCCTCCAGCAAGAGGGATCCCTTCCTCAGGAAAATTAATGCCGAATTGGGGTTCTCTTCCTGCATTTATTTTCCAGACCAGGAAGTTACAGGAAGAGAACACAGGTGGGGTTATAGTTTAACAATATAGGCTGGTAACTTTCAATGAAACAAGTCAGATGACATTCCAGTAAGGCAATTAACAAAAGCTTGATCTTAGCAAACATTCCTTCTTACAGCAATTTCTCAGTATCTTTACATAACAATCAGTAACTAGTCTGTCCTTGAGCCAGCAACCTTGCTGTGCCACAAATCTTTATCTTACACCACAGACTTATAGCCTGAGGAAAATTCCCAGTCCTCCCCAAGGTCAATATTTGAAACTGCAAGGCTTTGGAAAACCAGGCCCTGTGAAGTACATTTGCTTTTTAGTATATTCCACAGGGGGTGGATCCCTCATGAATGGATTAATGCTCTCCCTCGGTGGGGGGATTAATGAGTGAGTTCTTGCTCTATTAGTTCCCATGAGAGCTGGTTGTTTAAACGACCCTGGCACCTCCCCTCTCTCTCACTCGCTTCCTTTCACCATGTGATGTACTTGTACCTGCTGGCTGCCTGCTGCTTTCCGCCATGAGTAGAAGCAGCCTGAGGCCCGTGCCAGATGCAGCTGTCCCAGAATTGTAAGCCAAATAAACCTCTGTTCTTTATAAATTACCCAGTCTCAAGTATTCTGTTATAGCAACAAAAATGGACTGATACAACCAGGTTGGCCCACAGGCTATAGTTTGCATACCCTTGCTCTGGACTTGTCAAGTAAACAATAAAACTTCTTATGATTTAAGACTCTACCAGTTGGATTTTCTGTTACTTGCATCAAATGCATACTAACTGATATATCTAGGACAAGGTTTCTCACACTTAACACTATTGACATTTTGGGCAAGATAATTCTTTGTTGTCTGCATTGCAGGATATTTAGCAGCATCCCTGGCTTCCACCCACCAGATGCCAATAATGCCCCTCAGTTTTGACAATCAAAAATGTCTCTCTAGACATTGCCAAATGTCTCCTTGGGAGCAAAACTGTCCCCAGTTGAGAACCACTGGTCTAGTGTAAATAGCTAGAAATGGAATCATCAGGTCACAGGGCATATGCATTTTCAGTTTTTCCAGGTCTGCCAAATTGTTCTCCAGCATTTATCCACATTTACACTCTCATCAGTATAATTTCAAGTCTAGTGCTTTGCTTGTTTGAACTAAGCTCAGTTGCCTTCAATAGAGTGATTATTGTCTGAGCAAAGGACAATATGTCTGAATTTTCACAGCAGGGATACAGATTTAATCAACCCTATCTCTTGTGACTCCGGTAATCAAGGAATTAGGTTTTATTTAAGTGAGGTTTTACCCTTTACACTTAAAGTATTGATGAGACTATAATTATGGGCTGGTTAATTTTTTCTCTCCTGCTGTGGACATTCATCTGTTGTTCCCTCTTTACTCACAACAACAAGGTCCTTAAGGGAGAGGTATCAAATGAATCATTAGGAGATCCCTGGAGAAGGGGTTACCCCATCTTTTTAGGTATGGGAGGGTTAATAGGATAAGAGATGAGACATGAGAACTGTCCTGATTTGGGTCTATTGGATGGAGGGGACTTTCCTGGGAATAAATGTGAAGTAATTGAATATTGGACTCACTGAAATATGAATCCTCCTGTTTTCCCAGTGGGTTTGGGTCAGCATCCCTATTCTGTTTCTTAAGTGGATGCTTAATAATCCTGATACATCAACAAAGAGCATAACTAATATTTATTGAGTGCCAAGCACTTTGCTAAACACTTAACATAATTCACTCTTTTAATTCTCACAAGAACCCAACGAGGCAGGTACTAGGACGATTATTCCCATTTTACAAATGGGAAGGTGGAGGCTCAGAGAGGTGAAAAATATGCCCGAGGTACCCAGCTACTGCGTTGTGGGGCTTGGGTTCAAACCCATGTCTCTCTGGCTCAGAGTGTCAAACCACTCTGCTGTAACTCTGACTTCCATTCAAGAACTCTGTTGTTCACCAAGCAGACTCCTGGCACCAAACCTAGCCCTGGCATTAGTACATGGCTTCAGGAAACACAGCTGTTTGGAGGAGGCAACAGCTGTTCATTCATTTACCACTCCACCAAGCCATATGAATTAAAATATCATAAGGTAAGGCTCACTTGGTCTCAAACACCAGCATGGGTAATTATTGTTTTAATTAAAGAAAAGAAATATCCAACTCCTTCCTGCTCAGCACACTTGGGTATTGATTTCTGTAGGAGGCAAGGGAATGATTTGGGGCAAGAATTATATATATATGATTATAACAATTCTACATACATCACTGTGTATGTTTGAAAGAGACAAAGACAAATTAGGGCCGAGTGCCAGCTCTGTGCCCAGTTTTAAGCACTGGGACACCATAGAAAACCTTCATGGATTAAAAAACCTTACATTTCTTCACTTTATGAGAGGTCGCCCTTCCTTGCAACTGGTAGGGAAAGTTTTTCTCTGAATGATCACTTAGACTTCTGTAAAATGTTTTCCAAAATAATCTAAAACTCCTCCTCCCTAAAGGTCTCCAGCAGGACATAGAAGAGGAAGAAGGGAAACAGGCAAACAGTCCTAGAACTCATTCCTTCTAAAGAACCCAGAAAAATGTCCAACCACATGCCCAGCAGCAAAAGCAGCCATAGTCTGGTGTTGAAATATCTGCTTGTAGCTTCCCGTTTAGGACATTCTTCTCTATATTTGTTTTCTAGGGCTGCCATAGTGAAGTACCAGAGAATGGTGGCTTAAACAACAGAAATTTATTTTCTAACAGTTCTGGAGGCTGGAAGTTGAGGATTAACGATTTGGCCTGGTTGGTTCCTTCTGAGAGTCGTAAGGGAAGGATCTGGACCAGGCCTTTCTCCTCGACTTACAGATGGCTGTCTTTTCCCTGTGTCTTCCCGTAGTCTTGCTCCTGTGTGTGTCTGTGGTCTGATTTCCTCTTCTGATAAAGACACCGATCATATTGAATTAGGGCCACCCTAATGACCTCACTTTAATTAAATCAAAGACCCTGTCTCCAAATATAGTCACATTCAGAGGTTCTGGGGGCTAGAACTTCAACATATGAATTTGGAAGGGACACAATTCAGAACATAACAGCCTCCCTCCCTCTTTCCAAGTCCCCAGAGGTGACATAATGCTAAAGAGCACAAACTTTGGGGTTAAACAGCTGTGTGACCTTGGATCAGTTACTTAAATGCTCTGCCCTGCTTAACCACAATAGAGGGTAGTACCTGTCTCACAGGGTTATTAGACGACTAAATGACTTAATATGTCTAAGGCATTTAGAACAGTGTCTGGCACAGAGTAAGCACTACATAAGTATTTATTAAATTATACATTAAGACAAAAACTGATTTTTACCAAAATGTTGGGAGAATGTTACATTACTCTCCCTCCAAATTTGCCTTTTCTGGACAATGCTTAACATCTGTTATAGAATCACCAATTCACAGTAGAGGAACCATATATATTTGAAGGCACACGTCCCCAACATTCTTCAAAGTGTATTATTTAACAACTACATGATCTACTTTAAAATATTAACAGTCAACATTTATTAATTGCTAACAATGTGCTGGGCACTGTGCTAAGGGTTTTACCTGTATTTACTATGTGATGTAGGTAATATTATTAGTCCCACTTGACAGCTGAGGAAATGAAGGATCCAAAAAGTCACATCTCAAGGCCAAGTTCTCCAGTTAGTAAATGGTAGTATGGGGCAGGACAATTCCAGTGTGAGCAAATTAAGGACTCCCAGATTCAGAGTGCCAGGGAGAGAGAGGTCTTCCCTTTCCCCCGACTTTTCCATCACCCCCTTCTCTTCTCCTTCTGCTGATTGACATGCCCCCATGGCCAAGGCTGCACTTTGCTGCAGAAAACATCCAAGCTGCTGGGACCCGACCCAGCACCACCTTGTGAGCCCAGCATTTTGAGGGGCAGGCTTCCAAACAGCGTAATAATCGTCCCATTAAAATTAATGTCCATGAAGTGAGCCGTTAAAAGCGTGCAGATTAAAAGGGGGGGGGGGAGGTTGTTCAATTTAAATCTGAAGGGCTTTTTAAATAGACACTGTATCTTCATTCTTGGAACGCTACACCCGGGCAATGGATCAGGTCCCCTCTGCAAAGACTAGGGGGGATTAAGGAGGTGAGTCCCAGGAGAATGGGGAAGTGGTTCTAGCCAGAAGCAAAGGGAACCAAGGTTTATCCAGGGCCCACTGCATGCCAGGTGCTTGGCATACATTTCTCTCATTTAATCTCTGCCCCAATCCTGGGAGGTAGGTATTATTTCCCAGATTACAGGGGGCAGTATAAAACCGTCGTTAGGACCTTAGAGCCTGCAGCAGACTGCCCTAGTTTAGAACCAGGCTTCATTCTTTACTAACTCTGTGAGCTTGGGCAAAAGGCCTGACCAGCTACCTGTGCCTCGGCTTCCTCATTTGTAAAATAGGATAGTAATAGCGCACCTTTCTTCCCCCCAAATGTAGAATTGTTGGGAGATTTACTTTAAGAAGCAGCACAGGCAAGGGCCTTGGCCCAGTAACTGACGTAGAAGGCGCTCAGTAAGTGTTGGCCATTGTTAAGGGTAGTATAATTGAGGCTGGGTCAGAGTAAGGACGACCAAGATCACATAGCCGAGCTGAGCCCTGACTTTGTCATTTCACCATGCTGCAGGTCAAGGAAAGTATCTCGTTGCTCTCGTAGATCCAGATCAAAACTAATGTCATAGACTTGAAGAATCTTTTCCAAGGCACCAAAGAACGCATCAGGCCTTGGGAATACTCTGCTGGTGGGAAGGAGAGAATGGAAGCTTCCTCATCAGGTCCTAGACCACCGGCTTGGAGCCACCTCCGGGCTTCTTCAGGTGTCTAAATCCCAAAGTTGTCTGAATCCCAGTTGATTTAAGATAGCAGAAGCTCTCCTCCCCCAAAGAATCCTGAGAGGCCCCTGGCCCATCTATATCTTCACCAGCAGTGACAATTCCAGACTTTCTAGTCTGGAGGAGCAGAGGGGTCGCTATCAGTTTGGAAAGAGGAGGGCTAAAGTTTCCCCCGCCATCCCACCCACCCCACCCC